>NC_053394.1:12395767-12578148 GCF_905171765.1 Bufo bufo | reverse complement strand
TAGTAGTTTATTTTATTTTTTTAATTTTTATTCAGTGATAAATGTTTTTTTTTTTATCTTAACTTTTTTCACTTTTTTTTTACATTTTTTTGACCCAGACCCGCTTGGTTCTTGAAGATCCAGTGGGTCTGATGTCTGTATAATACAGTACAGTACAATATATATTGTTCTGTACTGTATTTTACTTACACTGAACAGATCTATGCTTTCAGCATAGATCTGTTCAGCACCATGGACAGCAGGACGCCTGAGCAGGCGTCCTGTTGCCATGGGAACCCTCCCCGTCTGCTCAGAACTTCGCAGACGGGGAAGGGTAAGCACGGGGCTGAGGGGGGCTCTCTGGGGGCTCTCTCCCTCTCCATTGGGGGGCTGCAAAGGCACAGCAGCCCCCCGATGGAGAGGGAGGGAGCTCCCTGACCGATGACAGTTAACTTTTTCCATACAGCGTTCCGTACGGACCGCGATATGGAAAGGGTTAAACGGCTGACATCTGCACAGATGTCAGCCGTTTATACCAAGGTGCCAGCAATGTGCTGGCACCCTGGTATAACCACTAGAAGCCAACGATCATTCATGGGGAGGCGGGCGGGGGATCGCGATCCCGCCTGCCGCACCGCCCCCCTCCCGCAACGCCCCCACCGCCTGCGACACCCCCCCGCACCACCCGCCGGCATCAAATCATGCAGGGGTGCAGGGGGGGGGTGAAAAATATAGATTTTAGCCACTCTAAAGTTTCTGATCCCCGCGGTCAGGGACCGCGGGCATCAGAAACTGCAAAAAGCGCAGCAAACCGCAGGTCTGAATTGACCTGTGGTTTGCTGCGATCGCCGACACGGGGGGGTCACATCACCCCCCCTGGCGTTGTCACAGGATGCCGGCCGAAGGATTTCAGCCGAAATCCCGTTCCGTTTAACCCCTCGGGCGCCGGAATCCCGATTTAAAAGTTAGGACGTACCGGTACATCCTTGGTCCTTAAGGACTCGGGAAATAGGGCGTACCGGTACGTCCTATGTCCTTAAGGGGTTAATACAAGAGGATACGCTAATGTCGCACAAGCCTGACAACGTCATTTAGTTTTATGCATGTTGGCAGAAATTGTACGACGAGCTAACAGTGATGGCCAGTTCGCATTGTTCGCCCGCAAACATATGCGGGCTGCCATCTTTTTTCACAAGTCTGGTGAGGCACAGGTAAGCCCTTATCTGTGCCTGTGCGCGAGCCGGTCTGAAAACAAGTGCGGTCAGTGGGAGCAGGCAGTTCCGAGAACAGCCACCGGGGGCCTTCATCGGGCTGTTCTCGGAACTGCCTGCTTCCCGCTGACCGCACTTGTTTTCAGACCGGCTCGCGCACAGGCACAGATAAGGGCTTACCTGTGCCTCACCAGACATGTGAAAAAAGATGGCAGCCCGCCATTTTTATGCGTCTTAAAGGGAAACTCTCAAAAATGTGCCCCAAAAATTAGGCATTCACCTGACAGAAAAGAACAAGTGATTATGTGTCTCGATCAGTGTGGGGGAAAACTCCACACTGAACACAGGACGGAAGGGGAACTGTAACTGGGCCTGGAAACTAGGGAAGAAACAGGTCACCTCCTAGACAACCCTAATCCGGGCCCTAACTATCTATCAATATGAATAGACAAAATATTCACGGCCCTATATGGCCGTGGAAAAGGTTAGGACCAGAGACAAACCTTTCCTCCCCAGATGGACGAATAGAAGTCTCTATCTCAGGCCCAGATACAAACAACAGGGAATATAACAAACATAAACAAACGTGACACTTAACTTCTGTAGAGACAGATGAGCAGGAACACCAGAGACAAACTCACACCAGCTCAGCCAAACCCAAATGAAGCTATCAACCGCATAGTCAGAAGGGTGGGATCAGACTATAAAGGGTAGAAGTGATAACCACTGAGCAACAGCTGAGAAAAGGGAAGTGGTCATTAACCCTATCACCACTGAATCAAGAGAAATCAAGGAGGCTGTTAGATTCCTCCATGCTCAGCCAATCTCCTTGATTTCCTGACATCAGTCACCTGAGGGACCGTGACATTATGTGGCTGGAGGTACATTAGGCGGTCACTGAATAACAATTTTACTGTAGGCCAGTGGAGTACAGGCACCAAAAATTAGGCATTCACTGGACAGAAAAGAACAAGTGATTATGTGGCTGGAGGTATGTTAGACGGTCAGTGGATAACAATTTTACTGTAGGCCAGTAGAGGCCCCAAGAAATAGGCATTCACCGGACAGAAAAGAACAAGTGATTATGTGGCTGGAGGTACATTAGGCGGTCAGTGGATAACAATTTTACTGTAGGCCAGTAGAGGCCCCAAAAAATAGGCATTCACCGGACAGAAAAGAACAAGTGATTATGTGGCTGGAGGTACATTAGGCGATCACTGAACAACTATTTTACTGTCGGCCACTGTAGTAGAGGTCCCCAAAATTAGGTATTCACCTGACAGAAAAGGCCTTTTATGCCGCTGTATATACATAATGCAAGGACCATTCTTTGTTCTGGGTGGAGGAGGATATGTGTGGGCTGGCATGAGGAAATTCAATTACACATGGTCGTCACATGTGTTGAATTTCTCCGAGATCCATGCCTTATTTATTTTTAGAAATGTGAGGTAGTGCACACTGTTGTGAGCTAGCCGAGTGCGCTTATCGGTCACGATCCCCACTAATGCGTTGAAAGTCCTTTCGAACAGGACACTCGACGAGGGGCAAGCCAAGAGTTCCATGGCAAATTGTGCCAGCTCTGGGCACAGGTCAAGCCTGCAGACCCAGTAGTCCAGGGGTTCCGAGCTTCTCAGAGCGTCCACATCAGTCGTTAACACGATGTAGTCGGACACCTGTCGGTCTAGGCGTTCCCTGAGGCTGGATCCGGAGGGCGGCTGTCGATGGGTTGGCTGCAAGAATGATCTCATATCCGAAGTGACCAACACATCTTCAAACTGCCCTCTTCTTGCAGCCGCGGTAGGATTGGTACCCGCACCTGTTTTGCTGTAGGTGTAAATTCCTCTGCCAGCGCCCGCAGCGTCTCTTGCAGCAAGGCCTGGAAATGCTGCATTCTGCCAGCCTTCTATCATGCTGATAACATGTCCGCCATTTTGTGTTTGTACCGTGGGTCTAAGTACGTTGCCACCCAGTACTGGTCCTTTCCCTTCATGCTTTTTATACGGCGGTCCCTCTTCAAACACTGGAGCATGAAGGCCCCCATTTGCACTAAATTGGAAGCGGTGGAGTGCCCTGGCTCCTGCTCATCGCCCAGGAGAATGTAGTTGTCGGTCTCCTCCCCCCAGCCACGGACCACACCAGGGATCCCCGAAAAGTTTAAAGTCCCCCTCAAAGTCTGCTCTTCTTGCTCCTCCTCCTCCTGCCCCCAGCCACCATCCTCCTCTGACTCCTCTTCAGACTCCTGCTGACTTGTCTTAGATGGAGTAGCCCCTTCTGGAAATTGATTCAGCATTGCGACTTCCTCATCTTCCAGCTCCTCGATGGCTTTATCTATGACACGACGCAATGCACGCTCCAGAAAGAAGGTGTAAGGTATTAAGTGTCACTGATGGCGCCCTGGCTGTGACTGACCAGTTTGGTGATCTTATCAAATGGCCGCAGAAGTCTGCATGCGTCGCACATGAACAGCCACTGGCACGGTGAAAAGAAACCAAGCTCGCCAGAACCTGTCCTGCTGCAGAGTTCGTACAGGTATTAGTTAACGGCACGTTGTTGCTGGAGCAGCCTATCAAGCATATACAAGGTGGAGTTCCAGCGCGTCGGGCTGTCACAAATCAGACGTCTGACGGGCAGGTTGTGGAATAGCCTTCCTGCAGAAGTGGTAGCTGCAAATACAGTGAAGGAGTTTAAGCATGCATGGGATAGGCATGAGGCCATCTTTCATATAAGATAGGGCCAAGGGCTATTCATAGTATTCAGTATATTGGGCAGACTAGATAGGCCAAATGGTTCTTATCTGCCGACACATTCTATGTTTCTATGTTTCTATATGTTGCCGCTGAATGTCAGCAAGGCGAGCCATGGCCTTGTAAGATCTTCTAAAATGGCCAGAGATTTTCCTGGCCTGCCGCAAGATGTCCTGGACCCCTGGGTATTTGGTAACGAATCGCTGCACGACTAAGTTCAGGACGTGTGCCATGCATGGCACATGTGTCATTTTGCCCTGTTTCATCACGCTCAGCAGATTGGCACAGTTGTCGCACACACCACTTTACCAACTGTCAAATTGAACGGGGTTAGCCACTAATTGGCCTGTGACCGCAGAGCTGAAAGCAGTGCAGGACCGGTGTGGCTCTTGGCTTTAAGGCACAACAGCCACAGCACAGCATGGCAACATCTCACCTGGCACGTCGAATAGGTTCTGGGGAGCTTGGGGGGTGCAGCGGAAGAGGCGGTAGCAGTGGAAAAGGAAGAGTCAGCCAAGGAGGAGACGGAGGATGGAGGAGGAGGAGGAGGAGAAGAAGAAGAGGCAGGCCTGCATGCAATCAGTGGCGGTAACACAAAATCCACACGGGTGCCATGGGTTACATGCTTGATGGCCAACAGAAGGTTCACCCAGTGGGAAGTAAAAGTTATGTACCTTCCCTGCCTGTCTTTGCTAGACCATGTGTTTGTGGTCAGATGTATCTTGGCACCGACACTGTGTGCCAGAGATATATTCACTTGCCGCTGAATGTGACCATATAGCTCTGGGATGCCCTTCTGGGAGAAATATTTCCTTCTGGGGACTTTCCATTGTGCCAATGGCCAAAAATTTTCTAAAGGCCTCCGAGCCCACCAGTTTATATGGCAGTAGTTGGCGGGCTAGCAGTTCCGACAAGCCAGCAGTCAACCGTTGGGCAAGAGGGTTATCCAGCGTCATCAACTCTTTATGCTCGAACATTTACGCTCAAACATTCTGCCAGATGAATGCGACGACAGCACGGTGGAAGGTGGAGTGGAGGACAAATGGGAGGAGAGAAGAGAAGGAGAAGAGGCAGGACGTGGTGCGACGGGAGTGTGGCTTTGTGGGTTCTGATGGCATTGCTCCCACTGGGCTCGGTCATGGAAGACCAGGTGCCTTCTTAAGGCGGTCGTCCCTAGGTGAGTATTGGGCTTCCTGCGACTTATGCATTGACAGCACAGGCTGCAGATGGCAACACAATTGTCTGCAGCTAACACGTTAAAAAAAAACACATTGCTGAGCCATGTATCGGCGTCCAGAAGTGACCGTGCATGGTGGATGGCTCACTCCAGATACATTTGCAGTCTGTTTTTTGCCTCCTATGCCCTGCGAGCTCTGCCTGCTTCTCCTCCTTCACCTGCCTCTCTGCTGCTCCGTCTCTCCCTCTGAACTCCCCTCCTCTTCCTCTCTTGTGGGCACCCACGTGACGTCCATCGACACATCATCATCGTCACCTTCACCACCACTGACATTAGAGATCTCGGAGTAGGCAGCAACAGTGGGGACAACCCTTTTTTGGGCTGATCTGGGTACTGTCATCAGACCGCTGGGTGGCGGCCGTTGCTACCTCCTCTTTCTCATCCGATGCCAAGAATGGCTGTGCATCGGTAAGGTCTGGGAATTGATAGAAAAATAATTCCTCTGACTCGAGTGGAGGGGCTATGGTGGTGGTGGTGTCTTTGGGGGTGTATAGAGCAGAGAGTGAGGAGCGTGCAGATACAGAGGATGAGGAGGGTGCAGAAGTGGAAGGCTGAGTGAGCCACTCAACCAACTCTGGTGCGTCCTTTAACGTGATCGCATGCACCTTCTCCAACTTCCCACTTAGGCTCCGGGCTGGTGCACCTGCCCGACCCCTACCACACCTGCGGAACGGCCTGCCTCTTGCTCTGCCTGTCATTTTCAAAATGACCCTATGCCCAAGTCCCTAGAGAAGAGCAGTATTTGTTGAAGCAGGTATATCGCAGGCCTCAATCAGTATTTGGTGTAAGCTGGTATATCAAACCCCTTAATCAGTATTTTGTGGAAGCAGGTGTATCGCAGGCCTCAATTAATATTTGGTGGAAGCAGGTATATAAATCCCCTTAATCAGTATTTTGTGGAAGCAGGTGTATCGCAGGCCTCAATCAATGTTTGGGGGAAGCAGGTATATCTATCCCCTTAATCAGTATTTTGTGGAAGCAGGTATATAGAACCCTTTAATAAATATTTGGTGGAAGCAGGTATATCGAACCCCTCAATCAGTATTTTGTGGAAGCAGGTATATCAAACCCCTTAATCAGCATTTTGTGGAAGCAGGAATATCAATCCCCTTAATCAGTTTTTCGTGGAAGCAGGTATATCGCACCCCTCAATCAGTATTTTGTTGAAGCAGGTATATCAAACCCCTTTATCAGTATTTTGTGGAAGCAGGAATATCAATCTCCTTAATCAGTTTTTTGTGGAAGCAGGTATATCGAACCCCTCAATCTGTATTTTGTGGAAGCAGGTATATATAACCCCTCAATCAGTATTTTGCGGAAGCAGGTATTTCGCAGGCCTTAATGCATATTTGGTGGAAGCAGGTATATCAATCCCCTTAGGCCTCATGCACACGACCGTTGTGTGCATCCGTGGCCGTTGTTCCGTTTACCGTGATTTTCTGCGGACCCATTGACTTTCAATGGGTCAGTTGAAAACTCGGAAAATGCACCGTTGTTCATCCGCGGCCGTGATCCGTGTTTCCTGTCCGTCAAAAAAATATGACCTGTCGTATTTTTTTGACGGACAACGGTTCACGGACCCATTCAAGTCAATGGGTCCGTGAAAAAACACGGATGCACACAAGATTGGCATCCGCATCCATGATCCGTGGCCGTAGGCTACTTTCACACAGACGGATCGCAGATCCGTCTGCATAAAAGCTTTTTCAGAGCTGAGTTTTCAATTCGTGAAAACTCAGATCCGACAGTATATTCTAACACAGAGGCGTTCCCATAGTGATGGGGACGCTTCAAGTTAGAATATACTAAGAACTGTGTACATGACTGCCCCCTGCAGCCTGGCAGCACCCGATCTCTTACAGGGGGCTGTGATCCGCACAATTAACCCCTCAGGTGCCGCACCTGAGGGGTTAATTGTGTGTATCATAGCCCCCTGTAAGAGATCAGGTGCTGCCAGGGAGGAGGGGGCACCCCCCCTCCCTCCCCAGTTTTAAATTCATTGGTGGCCAGTGTGCCCCCCCTCCCTCCCTCCCTCCCCTGTATTACATTCATTGGTGGCCAGTGATGCCCCCCTCCCTCCCCTGTATTACTGTACATTCATTGGTGGCCAGTGCGGCCCCCCTCCCTCTCCTGTATTACTGTACATTCATTGGTGGCCAGTGGGCCCCCCCTCCCTCCCCTGTATTACTGTACATTCATTGGTGGCCAGTGGGCCCCCCCTCCTTCCCCTGTATTACTGTACATTCATTGGTGGCCAGTGCGGCCCTCCCCTCCCTCCCCCTACTAATTAAAATCCCCCCCCCTATCATTGGTGGCAGCGGAGAGTTCTGATCGGAGTCCCAGTTTAATCGCTGGGGCTCCGATCGGTAACCATGGCAACAAGGACGCTACTGCAGTCCTGGTTACCATGGTTACTTAGCAATTTTTAGAAGCATTATACTTACCTGCGATGTCTGTGACCGGCCGGGCGCTCCTCCTACTGGTAAGTGACAGGTCTGTGCTATAAGCAATGCGCCGCACAGACCTTTCACTTACCAGTAGGAGGAGCGCCCGGCCGGTCACAGACAGCAAAGGTAAATATAATGCTTCTAAAATTGCTAAGTAACCATGGCAACCAGGACTGCAGTAGCGTCCTGGTTGCCATGGTTACCGATCAGAGTCCCAGCGATTAAACTGGGACTCCGATCAGAACGCTCCGCTGCCACCAATGATGGGGGGGGGGGGGATTTTAATTAGGAGGGGGAGGAAGGGGGGGCCCACTGGCCACCAATGAATGTACAGTAATACAGGGGAGGGAGGGGGGGCCGCACTGGCCACCAATGAATTTAAAACTGGGGAGGGAGGAGGGTGTGCCCCCTCCTGCCTGGCAGCACCTGATCTTTTACAGGGGGCTATGATACGCACAATTAACCCCTCAGCTGCGGCACCTGAGGGGTTAATTGTGCAGATCACAGCCCCCGGTAAGAGATCGGGTGCTGCCAGGGAGCAGGGGGCAGTCATGTACACAGTTCGTAGTATATTCTAACTTAAAGCGTCCCCATCACTATGGGAACGCCTCTGTGTTAGAATATACTGTCGGATATGATTTTTCACGATCTAACTCAAATCCGATGGTATATTTTAACATAGAGGCGTTCCCATGGTGACGGGGACGCTTCAAGTTAAAATATACTATCGGATTGGAGAAAACTCCGATCCGATGGTATAATAGGGACTCCTGACTTTATATTGAAAGTCAATGGGGGACGGATCCGTTTGCAATTGCACAAGATTGTGTCAACGTCAAACGGATCCGTCCCCATTGACTTGCATTGTAAATCAGGACGGATCCATTTGGCTTCGCACGGCCAGGCGGACACCAAAACGACTTTTTCCTTCATGTCCATGGATCCTCCAAAAATCAAGGAAGACCCACGGAAGAAAAAATGGACACGGATCACGGACCTATGGACTCCGTTTTTGCGGACCGCAAAAAAAAAAACGGTCGTGTGCATGAGGCCTTAATCAGTATTTTGTGGAAGCAGGTATATAGAACCCCTTAATCAATATTTGGTGAAAGCAGGTATATCGCACCCCTCAATCTGTATTTTGTGGAAGCAGGTATATAGAACCCCTTAATCAATATTTGGTGAAAGCAGGTATATCACACCCGTCAATCTGTATTTTGTGGAAGCAGGTATATAGAACCCCTTAATCAATATTTGGTGGAAGCAGGTATATCACACCCCTCAATCAGTATTTTGTGGAAGCAAGTACAGTGGGGGAAATAATTATTTGACCCCTCACTGATTTTGTAAGTTTGTCCAATGACAAAGAAATGAAAAGTCTCAGAACAGTATCATTTCAATGGTAGGTTTATTGTAACAGTGGCAGATAGCACATCAAAAGGAAAATCGAAAAAATAACTTTAAATAAAAGATAGCAACTGATTTGCATTTCATTGAGTGAAATAAGTATTTGAACCCCTACCAACCATTAAGAGTTCTGGCTCCCACAGAGTGGTTAGACACTTCTACTCAATTAGTCACCCTCATTAAGGACACCTGTCTTAACTAGTCACCTGTATAAAAGACACCTGTCCACAGAATCAATCAATCAAGCAGACTCCAAACTCTCCAACATGGGAAAGACCAAAGAGCTGTCCAAGGATGTCAGAGACAAAATTGTAGACCTGCACAAGGCTGGAATGGGCTACAAAACCATTAGCAAGAAGCTGGGAGAGAAGGTGACAACTGTTGGTGCGATTGTTCGAAAATGGAAGGAGCACAAAATGACCATCAATCGACCTCGCTCTGGGGCTCCACGCAAGATCTCACCTCGTGGGGTGTCAATGGTTCTGAGAAAGGTGAAAAAGCATCCTAGAACTACACGGGAGGAGTTAGTTAATGACCTCAAATTAGCAGGGACCACAGTCACCAAGAAAACCATTGGAAACACATTACACCGCAATGGATTAAAATCCTGCAGGGCTCGCAAGGTCCCCCTGCTCAGGAAGGCACATGTGCAGGCCCGTCTGAAGTTTGCCAATGAACACCTGAATGATTCAGAGAGTGACTGGGAGAAGGTGCTGTGGTCTGATGAGACCAAAATAGAGCTCTTTGGCATTAACTCAACTCGCTGTGTTTGGAGGAAGAAAAATGCTGCCTATGACCCCCAAAACACCGTCCCCACCGTCAAGCATGGGGGTGGAAACATTTTGCTTTGGGGGTGTTTTTCTGCTAAGGGCACAGGACAACTTATTCGCATAAACGGGAAAATGGACGGAGCCATGTATCGTGAAATCCTGAGCGACAACCTCCTTCCCTCTGCCAGGAAACTGAAAATGGGTCGTGGATGGGTGTTCCAGCACGACAATGACCCAAAACATACAGCAAAGGCAACAAAGGAGTGGCTCAAGAAGAAGCACATTAAGGTCATGGAGTGGCCTAGTCAGTCTCCGGACCTTAATCCAATCGAAAACCTATGGAGGGAGCTCAAGCTCAGAGTTGCACAGAGACAGCCTCGAAACCTTAGGGATTTAGAGATGATCTGCAAAGAGGAGTGGACCAACATTCCTCCTAAAATGTGCGCAAACTTGGTCATCAATTACAAGAAACGTTTGACCTCTGTGCTTGCAAACAAGGGTTTTTCCACCAAGTATTAAGTCTTTTTTTGTTAGAGGGTTCAAATACTTATTTCACTCAATGAAATGCAAATCAGTTGCTATCTTTTATTTAAAGTTATTTTTTCGATTTTCCTTTTGATGTGCTATCTGCCACTGTTACAATAAACCTACCATTGAAATGATACTGTTCTGAGACTTTTCATTTCTTTGTCATTGGACAAACTTACAAAATCAGTGAGGGGTCAAATAATTATTTCCCCCACTGTATATAAAAACCTCTTAATCAGTATTTTGCAGAAGCAAGTATATAAATCCTCTTAATCAGTATTTTGTGGAAGCAGGTATATCGAACCCCTCAATCTGTATTTTGTGGAAGCAGGTATATAGAACCCCTTAATTAATATTTGGTGGAAACTGGTATATCAATCCCCTTAACCAGTATTTTGTGGAAGCAGGTATTTCACACACCATAATCACTATTTTGTGGAAGCAGGTATATAAAAAACCCTTAATCAGTATTTGTGGAAGCAGGTATATCACACTCTTCAATCAGTATTTTGTGGAAGCAGGTACCGTATTTTTCGCCCTATAAGATGCACCGGCCCATAAGACGCACCTAGGCTTTTGGGCAGGAAAATAAGAAAAAAATATTTTTAACCAAAAGGTGTGCTTTTGGTGGGTTTGAAACTAATGGTGGTCTATGGATGGCACTATTACTGGGGATCATTGAAGGACACTGTTATGGGGGGATCTGTGGATGACGGACACTGTTATGGGGGGGATCTGTGGATGACGGACACTTATGGGGGGGGGGTCTGTGGATGACGGACACTGTTATGGGGGGATCTGTGGATGACAGACACTGTTATGGGGGATCTGTGGATGACGGACACTGTTATGGGGGGATCTGTGGATGACGGACACTGTTATGGGGGGATCTGTGGATGACGGACACTGTTATGGGGGGATCTGTGGATGACGGACACTGTTATGGGGGGTTCTGTGGATGACGGACACTGTTATGGGGGGATCTGTGGATGACGGACACTGTTATGGGGAGATCTGAGGATGACGGACACTGTTATGGGGGGATCTGTGGATGACGGACACTGTTATGGGGGGATCTGCGACGGACACTGTTATGGGGGGATCTGTGACGGAAACTGTTATGGGGGGGATCTGTGGCTTGCACTGTTACAGGGGGATCTGTGGCTGGCACTGTTACAGGGGGGATCTGTGGCTGGCACTGTTACAGGGGGGGGGATCTGTGGATGGCACTGTTATATATGTGCCATCCACAGACCCCCCACCCCATATATATAGAACCCCTTAATCAATATTTGGTGGAAACTGGTATATCAATCCCCTTAATCAGTATTTTGTGGAAGCAGGTATATCACACCCCTTAATCAGTATTTTGTGGAAGCAGGTATATAAAAACCCCTTAATCAGTATTTTGTGGAAGCAGGTATATCGAACCACTCAATCTGTATTTTGTGAAAGCAGGTATATCAATCCCCTCCATCTGTATTTGTGGAAGCAGGTATATCGCACCCCTCCATCTGTATTTTGTGGAAGCAGGTATATAGAACCTCTTCATCAATATTTGAAGGAAGCAGGTATATCACACCCCTCCATCTGTATTTTGTGGAAGCAGGTATATCAAACCCCTTAATCAATAATTGGTGGAAGCAGGTTTATCGCACCCCTCAATCTGTATTTTGTGGAAGCAGGTATATCGCACTCCTCAATCATTATTTTGCAGAAGCAGGTATATCGCACCCCTCAATCAGTATTTTGCAGAAGCAAGTATATCGAACCCCTCAATCTGTATTTTGTGGAAGCAGGTATATCGCAGGCCTTAATGCATATTTGGTGGAAGCAGGTATATCAATCCCCTTAATCAGTATTTTGTCGAAGTAGGTATATAGAACCCCTTAATCAATATTTGGTGAAAGCAGGTATATCACACCCCTCAATCTGCATTTTGTAGAAGCAGGTATATAGAACCCCTTAATCAATATTTGGTGGAAACTGGTATATCAATCCCCTTAATCAGTATTTTGTGGAAGCAGGTATATCACACCCCTTAATCTGTATTTTGTGGAAACAGGTATATAAAAACCCCTTAATCAGTATTTTGTGGAAGCAGGTATATCGACTTACTCAATCTGTATTTTGTGAAAGCAGGTATACAGGGAGTGCAGAATTATTAGGCAAATGAGTATTTTGACCACATCATCCTCTTTATGCATGTTGTCTTACTCCAAGCTGTATAGGCTCGAAAGCCTACTACCAATTAAGCATATTAGGTGATGTGCATCGCTGTAATGAGAAGGGGTGTGGTCTAATGACATCAACACCCTATATTAGGTGTGCATAATTATTAGGCAACTTCCTTTCCTTTGGCAAAATGGGTCAAAAGAAGGACTTGACAGGCTCAGAAAAGTCAAAAATAGTGAGATATCTTGCAGAGGGATGCAGCACTCTTAAAATTGCAAAGCTTCTGAAGCGTGATCATCGAACAATCAAGCGTTTCATTCAAAATAGTCAACAGAGTCGCAAGAAGCGTGTGGAAAAACCAAGGCGCAAAATAACTGCCCATGAACTGAGAAAAGTCAAGCGTGCAGCTGCCAAGATACCACTTGCCACCAGTTTGGCCATATTTCAGAGCTGCAACATCACTGGAGTGCCCAAAAGCACAAGGTGTGCAATACTCAGAGACATGGCCAAGGTAAGAAAGGCTGAAAGACGACCACCACTGAACAAGACACACAAGCTGAAACGTCAAGACTGGGCCAAGAAATATCTCAAGACTGATTTTTCTAAGGTTTTATGGACTGATGAAATGAGAGTGAGTCTTGATGGGCCAGATGGATGGGCCCGTGGCTGGATTGGTAAAGGGCAGAGAGCTCCAGTCCGACTCAGACGCCAGCAAGGTGGAGGTGGAGTACTGGTTTGGGCTGGTATCATCAAAGATGAGCTTGTGGGGCCTTTTCGGGTTGAGGATGGAGTCAAGCTCAACTCCCAGTCCTACTGCCAGTTTCTGGAAGACACCTTCTTCAAGCAGTGGTACAGGAAGAAGTCTGCATCCTTCAAGAAAAACATGATTTTCATGCAGGACAATGCTCCATCACACGCGTCCAAGTACTCCACAGCGTGGCTGGCAAGAAAGGGTATAAAAGAAGAAAATCGAATGACATGGCCTCCTTGTTCACCTGATCTGAACCCCATTGAGAACCTGTGGTCTATCATCAAATGTGAGATTTACAAGGAGGGAAAACAGTACACCTCTCTGAACAGTGTCTGGGAGGCTGTGGTTGCTGCTGCACGCAATGTTGATGGTGAACAGATCAAAACACTGACAGAATCCATGGATGGCAGGCTTTTGAGTGTCCTTGCAAAGAAAGGTGGCTATATTGGTCACTGGTTTGTTTTTGTTTTGTTTTTGAATGTCAGAAATGTATATTTGTGAATGTTGAGATGTTATATTGGTTTCACTGGTAAAAATAAATAATTGAAATGGGTATATATTTGTTTTTTGTTAAGTTGCCTAATAATTATGCACAGTAATAGTCACCTGCACACACAGATATCCCCTTAAAATAGCTAAAACTAAAAACAAACTAAAAACTACTTCCAAAAATATTCAGCTTTGATATTAATGAGTTTTTTGGGTTCATTGAGAACATGGTTGTTGTTCAATAATAAAATTAATCCTCAAAAATACAACTTGCCTAATAATTCTGCACTCCCTGTATCAATCCCCTCAATCTGTATTTTGTGGAAGCAGGTATATCGCACTCCTCCATCTGTATTTTGTGGAAGCAGGTATATAGAACCCCTTCATCAATATTTGAAGGAAGCAGGTATATCGCACCCCTCCATCTGTTTTTTGTGGAAGCAGGTATATAGAACCCCTTAATCAATATTTGGTGGAAGCAGGTTTATCGCACCCCTCAATCTGTATTTTGCAGAAGCAGGTATATCGCACCCCTCAATCAGTATTTTGCAGAAGCAAGTATATCACAGGCCTTAATGCATATTTGGTGGAAGCAGGTATTTTAATCCCCTTAATTAGTATTTTGTGGAAGCAGGTATATAGAGCCCCTTAATCAATATTTGGTGGAAGCAGGTATATCGCACCCCTCAATCTGTATTTTGTGGAAGCAGGTATATAGAACCCCTTAATCAATATTTGGTGGAAGCAGGTATATCGCACCCCTCAATCTGTATTTTGTGGAAGCAGGTATATCAATCCCCTTAATCAATATTTGGTGGAAGCAGGTTTATCGCACCCCTCAATCTGTATTTTGTGGAAGCAGGTATATAGAACCCCTTCATCAATATTTGTTGGAAGCAGGTTTATCGCACCTCTCAATCTGTATTTTGTGGAAGCAGGTATATCGCACTCCTCAATCAGTATTTTGCAGAAGCAAGTATATTTCGCAGGCCTTAATGCATATTTGGTGGAAGCAGGTATTTCAATCCCCTTAATTAGTATTTTGTGGAAGCAGGTATATCAAACCCCTTAATCAGTATTTTGTGGAAGCAGGAATATCAATCCCCTTAATCAGTATTTTGTGGAAGCAGGTATATAGAACCCCTCAATCTGTATTTTGTGGAGGCAGTTTTATAGAACCCCTCAATCAGTATTTTGCGGAAGCAGGTATATCGCAGGCCTTAATGCATATTTGGTGGAAGCAGGTATATCAATCCCCTTAATCAGTATTTTGTGGAAGCAGCTATATAGAACCCCTTAATTAAAATTTGGTGAAAGCAGGTATACCGCACCCCTCAATCTGTATTTTGTGGAAGCAGGTATATAGAACCCCTTAATCAATATTTGGTGGAACCAGGTATATCGCACCCCTCAATCTGCATTTTGTGGAAGCAAGTATATAAAAACCTCTTAATCAGTATTTTGTGGAAGCAAGTATATAACAACCTCTTAATCAGTATTTTGTGGAAGCAGGTATATTGAACCCCTCAATCTGTATTTTGCGGAAGCAGGTATATAGAACCCCTTAATTAATATTTGGTGGAAACTGGTATATCAATCCCCTTAACCAGTATTTTGTGGAAGCAGGTATTTCACACCCTATAATCACTATTTTGTGGAAGCAGGTATATAAAAAACCCTTAATCAGTATTTTGTGGAAGCAGGTATATCGAACCCCTCAATCTGTATTTTGTGGAAGCAGGTATATAGAACCCCTTAATCAATATTTGGTGGAAACTGGTATATCAATCCCCTTAATCAGTATTTTGTGGAAGCAGGTATATCGCACCCCTCAATCAGTATTTTGTGGAAGCAGGTATATCAATCCCCTTAATCAGTATTTTGTGGATGCAAGTATATCTCACCTCTCAATCAGTATTTTGTGGAAGCAGGTATATAGAACCCCTCAATCAGTATTTTGTGTAAGCAGGTATATCGCAAACCTTAATGCATATTTGGTGGAAGCAGGTATATCAATCCCCTTAATCAGTATTTTGTGGAAGCAGGTATATAAAAACCTCTTAATCAGTATTTTGTGGAAGCAGGTATATCGAACCACTCAATCTGTATTTAGGGAAAGCAGGTATATCAATCCCCTCAATCTGTATTTGTGGAAGCAGGTATATCGCACCCCTCCATCTGTATTTTGTGGAAGCAGTTATATAGAACCTCTTCATCAATATTTGAAGGAAGCAGGTATATCACACCCCTCCATCTGTATTTTGTGGAAGCAGGTATATCAAACCCCTTAATCAATAATTGGTGGAAGCAGGTTTATCGCACCCCTCAATCTGTATTTTGTGGAAGCAGGTATATCGCACTCCTCAATCAGTATTTTGCAGAAGCAAGTATATCGCACCCCTCAATCAGTATTTTGCAGAAGCATGTATATCGCAGGCCTTAATGCATATTTGGTGGAAGCAGGTATTTCAATTCCCTTAATTAGTATTTTGTGGAAGCAGGTATATCAAACCCCTTAATCAGTATTTTGTGGAAGCAGGAATATCAATCCCCTTAATCAGTATTTTGTGGAAGCAGGTATATCGAACCCCTCAATCTGTATTTTGTGGAAGCAGGTATATAGAACCCCTCAATCAGTATTTTGCGGAAGCAGGTATATCGCAGGCCTTAATGCATATTTGGTGGAAGCAAGTATATCAATCCCCTTAATCAGTATTTTGTGGAAGCAGGTATATAGAACCCCTTAATCAATATTTGGTGAAAGCAGGTATATCGCACCCCTCAATCTGTATTTTGTGGAAGCAGGTATATAGAACCCCTTAATCAATATTTGGTGGAAGCAGGTATATCGCACCCCTCAATCTGTATTTTATGGAAGCAGGTATATAGAACCCCTCAATCAATATTTGGTGGAAGCAGGTATATCGCACACCTTAATCTGTATTTTGTGGAAGCGGGTATATAAAAACTTCTTAATCAGTTTTTTGTGGGGGCAACAGGTATATCACACCCATTGCAAATAGTTGTTCCAATAGCGCTTGTCCCTCTATATACCTACGGTATTGCAGCAGAACCGCACACAACTGCTGCACAATACAAATGCACTATAATATACTTTCTATGTTAGAAAGTACATTATAAGTATATCACACCCATCAGTATATCACACCTATCAATAGCACACCTATGCCAGTCCTTAAAAGGACTTTTGTGACCCTAGCTAGCGTTTGGTGTCCCTAACAGTCTGTCCCTGCTTCACAAAGCAACCTCTCCCCCCACTGGCAAAACTCAGAATGTAAAATGACTGCCAGATCGGGTTCTGTTATAGGGTGGGGGTGTGTCCATGTGCTGAAACGTCTCAATTGGCTGTCCTGTCCCATCTGATGGATGTGTCATGTGTCAAAGTTCGGCAGAATGCAAAAGAATATGGCACATCGCCATATGTTCGCATGTTCGGCGAATCGTTAACGAGCAAAGTTCGCTGTGAAAAGACCGTCGGGGGAACCGCAAGGCCATCTCTAATTATGAACCAGCGCGGCGGTTTTATCGGTTCGCTGCTCGCCAATATTTTTAATTACTAGCTTGATAGTATTAAAGTCGGCGGCTCATAATGGAGTATGCAGAGAAAATGTTCCTGGTTTCCAAACACGAGCTGGACTGCCTAAAAAAAACATCTGTAGGAACACCAGACATACGCCAAACCGCTACACAGCATTTAGACAGCGAAATTAGCGAAATTCTACACAGAAATGACCTTTCAGATGATGAAAAAATTAAGAGATACACTAATGTAATACAGAGATAATTGATGCTCAACAAACAGACCGGTAAAGAAATGTCAACCCTAACTTTGATTACCCAGCCGCAACCCGATCAACAACGATTGACAAATGACGTTTCTAGCGGAGACGATGCTGAAGAGATACTTGACAATGTTAATGTAAGGTATAGGAAAAATGCAGAACTTTTGTTAATTAAACTGTGACGTTCGGGTAACAAGCCGTACTGGAACGCTAGGGGTGAATTCATTTACAAAGATCAAGTTATACCAGGATCCAACATCACCGAGCTGATTCTCACCGCAACTCAGAGTCACGGTTTGCTTAAGGCTAAAACGCCTCGCGGGTGGGACTTCTTCATGGAAGCCATCGCCGAACTGAACATGCCATCAACTGTGATCGGTAATACAAGAACAAGAGAACTTTACGATAATTTAAAAAGGGGATCGCCTGGTGAACCGCCTGGTGAACCTTTTGAAGCGGTTCAAACCCCTTTTAGGCAGCAGCCATTCGTAACAACAACACCGGTGTTAACGGGACACTCTTTATTACCTAAAAAGAGAACGCCAACTTTGTTACAGATGTCTTGGTTCACTTTCTATCTTTTACTTTTAATGTATTTGTATTGCCTGATAATGTTTTTATTTCTTTTACATAATTGTCACGGCGTGGTGTGGGAGGGGAACTCCACACCAAACACAAAAGGGAGGGAGAAGGTACCAGGCCTGCAAACTAGGTAAAGGGGGAAGGTCACCACCTAATAAATCCCAACCCTAGCCCTGACTGCTAACAGAATGAACAGACCCCGATGGTAGGACTGTTCATTCGCAGTAACCTAAGCCTGGCTCACCCTAGAAGGCCCTGAAGATAGTGGTTGGGCCACAGACGACCTGTTCCTTCCCAGCTGAAGGAACAAGAGTCTGCCTCAGGTCTGGTACCAAGAGACAGGGAAATAAACACAATACAAAAAGGAAAGACGCTTAACTTTGGGTAAATGGAAAGCAGGAACTACTCAGCCGAGATCCAGACACCAAACGATCCACAACCAGAATGAGCTATCAACCGCAAGGAGTGATGGGTAAAGCCAGACTAAGAAGGGAGTAAAAATGATCACATGATTTACACCTAAAAATGAGGTGTGGACATCCCAGTAACACATAGACAAAGTGAAACCAAAAGAAGCTGTCAGATCACTGACGTGCAGCCAATCTTTCAGATCTTCTACCACCTGTCACGGGTGTGACAGGACCCACTTTATCTGGATGAACTCTATGAAAAGCTTTCACCAGACGCTTAGCATTAACGTTGACCGCTGGGACCCACATCCTCTCCTCCGGTCCGTAACCCTTCCAGTGCACGAGATACTGGAAGGATCTACGGAGAACTCGGGAGTCAATTATTCTGGAGATTTAAAATTCCAAATTACCGTCCACCATCACAGGAGCAGGAGGCAAGGTGGACGGTTCAACAGGTTCAACATAACTCTTCAACAACTTATGGAACACATTATGAATTTTTAAAGCTTGGCGGAGCTCAAGACGAAAGGCAACTGGGTTAACAATGGCAGTGATCTTATATGGACCAATAAACCTTGAACCCGACTTCCAAGAAGTTATTTTCAACTTAATGTTTCTTGCGAACAGTCACACAGAATCACACACTCTCCGGTCTGGACCATTCATACGTCTCTTGTCAGCCATACGTTTATACTTCTTGCCCATCTTTTCCAGATTATTTAGAATTTTCGCCAAATAGCTGACAAAGAAGAAGAAAATCTTTCCTCTTCAGGTATACCAGAAGTCTCAGTGCCAGAAAATGTGCCAAATTGTGGGTGGAACCCATATTCCCCAAAAAACGTTGACTTATCAGTTGATTCCTGTCAACGGTTGAAACATAGAAACATAGAATGTGTCGGCAGATAAGAACCATTTGGCCCATCTAGTCTGCCCAATATACTGATTACTATGAATAGCCCCTGTCCCTATCTTATATGAAGGATGGCCTTATGCCTATCCCATGCATGCTTAAACTCCTTCACTGTATTTGCAGCTACCACTTCTGCAGGAAGGCTATTCCATGCATCCACTACTCTCTCAGTAAAGTAATACTTCCTGATATTACTTGTAAACCTTTGCCCCTCTAATTTAAAACTATGTCCTCTTGTAGCAGTTTTTCTTCTTTTAAATATTCTCTCCTCTTTTACCTTGTTGATTCCCTTTATGCATTTAGAAGTTTCTATCATATCCCCTCTGTCTCGTCTTTCTTCCAAGCTATACATGTTAAGGTCCTTTAATCTTTCCTGGTAAGTTTTATCCTGCAATCCATGTACTAGTTTAGTAGCTCTTCTCTGAACTCTCTCCAAAGTATCAATATCCTTCTGGAGATATGGTCTCCAGTACTGTGCACAATACTCCAAATGAGGTCTCACTAGTGCTCTGTAGAGCGGCATGAGCACCTCCCTCTGTCTACTGATAATGCCTCTCCCTATACACCCAAGCATTCTGCTAGCATTTCCTGCTGCTCTATGACATTGTCTGCCTACCTTTAAGTCTTCTGAAATAATGACCCCTAAATCCCTTTCCTTAGATACTGAGGTTAGGACTGTATCACTGATTTTATATTCTGCTCTTGGGGTTTTATGCCCCAGGTGCATTATCTTGCACTTATCAACATTAAATTTAAGTTGCCAGATTTTTGACCATTCCTCTAGTTTTCCTTAATCCTTTTCCATTTGGTGTGTCCCTCCAAAAAACCTCAACCCTGTTACAAATCTTTGTGTCATCAGCAAAAAGACACACCTTACCATCGAGGCCTTCTGCAATTTCGCTGATAAAGATATTAAACAATATGGGTCCCAGAACAGATCCCTGAGGTACCCCACTGGTAACAAGACCATGGTCTGAATATACTCCATTGACTACAACCCTCTGTTGTCTGTCCCTCAGCCACTGCCTAATCCATTCAACAATATGGGAGTCCAAGCTCAATGACTGCAGTGGGATGTCAGTATCAAAAGCCTTACTAAAGTCTAGATAAGCGATGTCTACTGCACCTCCGCCATCTATTATTTTAGTCACCCAATCAAAAAAAAAACAATAAGATTAGTTTGACATGATCTCCCTGAAGTAAACCCATGCTGTTTTTCATCTTTCAATCCCTGGGATTTTAGATGTTCCGCAATCCTATCCTTAAGTATGGTTTCCATTAATTTCCCCACTATTGATGTCAAATTGTTAATGGCAAATTCGGCCAAAGACAAGAATGAAGACCACTCTTCCTGGTTCTCAGAGACAAGTTCTGGTTCGTGCGCTCCGTCTGTCCGTTCGACTGAGGGTGAAAGGTCGAAGAGAAGGACAGTTCTACACCCAGACGAGCACAGAACGCCTTTCAGAACTTGGAAACAAACTGAGCCCCCCTATCAGACACCACATCAGAGGGAATACCATGTAGTTTCACAATGTTGTCGACAAACACCTGTGCAAGAGTTTTAGCATTGGGAAGACCCGGTTAAGCTATAAAGTGCACCATCTTACTGAAGCGATCAACAACCACCAGAATCACAGTTTTCCCCAAAGAATTAGGTAAATGTGTGATAAAATCCATGGATAAATGAGTCCATGGTCTAGAAAGAATGGGCAGCGTAAGTAAACATCCGGAAGGCCGGGTATGTGTCACCTCAGCACGTGCACAAGTACTACAAGCTGACACATAGTCCTCAACACAGCTGCGTAAACCTGGCCACCAGAATCAACGAGATATGAGATCTACAGTGGATCTGCTCCCTGGGTGTCCTGTGAGAACCGTACAGTGATGTTCCACAAACACCTTGTGACGTAGCTCGGAAGGAACAAACAACTTCCCCGGAGGGCAAGAATCCGATGCTTCTCCCTGGGCCTCCAACACCTCTGCCTCAAGGTCGGGGTATAGAGAGGATATTACTACCCCTTCGGACAATATCAGGCCAGGATCTTCCGAATCACCTCCCCCAGGAAAGCTACGTGACAAGTCATCAGCCTTGATATTCTTAACTCCACGGCGATAGGTGACAATAAAATTAAATCTGGTAAAAAACAACAACCATCTGGCCTGTCTTGGGTTCAGACGTTTAGCTGACTCCAAGCAAGCCAGATTTTTGTGATCAATGAGCACCGTAATAGGATGAATTCCTCCTTCCAAACGCCAACTTAATGGCCAGCAATTCCCTATTCCCCACATCATAATTTTTTTCAGAGGCTGAGAGTTTCTTAGAGAAGATTGCGCATGGATGCCATTTACTAGGTGAAGGACCCTGCCACAGGACCGCTCCTACCCCAACCTCGGATGCGTCAACTTCCACAACAGCTGTGACACATCCGGTTGCACCAGTATAGGGGCAGAAGCAAAACACTCCTTCACCGCTGAAAAGGCTTGTAATGCCGAATCCGACCAGACTGAGATATCCGAACCTTTCCTAGTCATGTTTGTTAAAGGTTTAACCACAGTCGAGTAGTTAAAAATGAATTTACGGTAGTAGTTGGTGAACCCCAAAAACCACATAAGGGCTTTAAAATTTTCGGGACGATCCCAGTCCAGCACAGCGCGGATCTTCTTAGGATCCATCCGAAAACCTGAGGATGAGAGTAGATAACCCAGGAATTGCACTTCCGGAACTGCAAATACACACTTCTCCATCTTAGCATACAATTTATTTTCTCTTAGGCCCCTTTCACACGGGCGAGATTTCCGCGCGGTTGCAATGCGTGAGTTGAACGCATTGCACCCACACTGAATCCGGACCCATTAATTTCTATGGGGCTGTGCACATGAGCGGTGATTTTCACGCATCACTTGTGTGTTGCGTGAAAATCGCAGCATGCTCCTCTTTGTGTGTTTTTCATGTAACGCAGGCCCCATAGAAATGAATTGGTTTGCGTGAAAATCGCAAGCAAGTGCAGATGTGGTGCGATTTTCACGCACGGTTGCTAGGAGACGATCGGGATGGGGACCCGATCATTATTATTTTCCCTTATAACATGGTTATAAGGGAAAATAATAGCATTCTGAATACAGAATGCTAAGTAAAATAGGGCTGGAGGGGTTAAAAAAAAAAATTTTTTTTTTTTTTAAACTCACCTTAATCCACTTGTTCGCGCAGCCGGCATCTCTCCTGTCTTCATCTGTGAGGAAAAGGACCTTTGATGACGTCACTACGCTCATCACATGATCCATCACCATGGCGATGGATCATGTGAATGACCATGTGATGAGCGTAATGACATCATCAAAGGTCCTTTTCCTCACAGATGAAGACAGAAGGAGATGCCGGCTGCGCGAACAAGTGGATTAAGGCGAGTTAAAATATTTTTTATTTTTTTTTAACCCCTCCAGCCCTATTGCACTGCATTCTGTATTCAGAATGCTATTATTTTCCCTTATAACCATGTTATAAGGGGAAATAATACTGTGGCGAAACCAACCTCGCCACTGGGTTTTGGAGAGGCCTGTTTATCAGCCTCTTGCCTCAGGATTATGGCCCATACTAACTTTTAAACCCCTGAACCTATTCAAGTGAATTTTGGATAGGTTTGTCCCCAAGTTATACTGTTTAAATTGATGTTAGTTATATGTATGGCCAATGTAAACTCACAAAGTTGTAACAATTTATAATAAGTGTAACTTGTCAGCTTGGGAGGAATATGCTGGGTGTGTTTCTATTGTGCCATTGTCCCATTGTGTGTTTAAATGGTGATGTCTGTCCTGTTATATCCACATGTGTATTGGTGATTTCTCTTTGTCTTGAGAGATAATTGGATTACGCCTCGGGTGTCTCCAGGGCAGAGAGGAGGAAACCATGATGCATTGTGGGGATGTATTGTCTCTGTGTATCCTACAGTGCTGCATATCTGTCCTATGTCACAGTCTTCATTCTGGTCCCCTAGGGGCGTGTACACCAGATGGGCTTGGTTGTTTTATACCTCCCTGTGGGCGGACCTGTAATTGCAACAACTGTAATAAAAAACAGGCTGGGTGTGCCAGGACCTCAGACCATTGCTTGACCCTCAACACGGAGCCTTGTCCCGTTATTGGGGGGATCCGCTGTATGCTGTTAGAGACTGATTGCCAGGAGTGTAAGCTGATTCCTGTTCGTCTGCTAGCAGCTATTCGTGAGGTTCCAGTTTGGAGTGCTACTTTGTATCCAGTTCGGGAGGTTGGTGTTCTGCAGTAGCTGTGCCTGTCTCTCAGAAAAGGGGCATATCGCCTAAACGGATTTTAACCCCTTGTCTGCTGAAACGGTCCGTTACAAATACAATCTACACAACCTTGAACCCAAACCTGAACTTCTGTGAAGAAGTTCGGGTCTGGGTATCACCTTCAGTTTTTTATCACGCGCGTGCAAAACACATTGCACCCACACAATAAAAACTGAACAACAGAACGCAATCGCAGTACCTACTCGAGCGGGTTTGCCGCAATACACCGTGACGCATCCGGACCTAATCCGGACACGCTCGTGTGAAAGAGGCCTTAGGATCTGTAACACCTGTCTCACGTGATCTTCATATCAGGGGTCTTCATATCAGAAGAATAAATTAGTATATCATCCAGATATACCACAACAAACCTCCCCACCAGATGATAAAAGATGTCATCAACGAAGTGTTGAAAAACTGCAGGCGCATTGGTTAACCCAAAAGGCATGACCAGATTCTTAAAATGACCTTCAGGGGTAATAAATGCCGTCGTCCATTCTTCCCCTTCCTTGATCCTTACCAGATTATATGCCCCTCTCAAATCCAATTTGGAGAACACCTTGGCACCGACAATCTGATTAAATAAATCTGGGATCAAAGGAAGGGGATAAGGATCACGGACAGTGATATGATTAAGTTCACGGAATGTCAGGGATCAGAGAGGAAGGAAAGAGGGTGCACTCTGACTCCACCCTTAACCCCTGTCCCTGCCTACTTACACTACCCGCCCTAGGCGATGGGGCGTAACTGGGCGACGGTCCCTTACTTACGTAAGTGCATAGAGGAAAGATACAGAAGGTCAACAAGCCAAGGGTTAGAACCAGGAGAAGCGGGAGTACAAATGGAGCGGGCAAATGTAAGGTCAACAGTCAGAGCCGAGGTCAATCCAGGAGAGCAAATACGTACAAAGGATGAGACGAAGTCGAGGTCAAAGAACGAGCCGAGGTCACAAGGTCAGGAGGTCAATCAGAACAAGCAGCCGAAGACTAGAACCAAGGAACAAGGAAGCACCAATGGACCAGTATCACAGGCAACCTGTAGCCAGCAGGTATTTATAGTGGGGAGTGAGGGTCATGTGACGTGGCCAGCGTCACATGATCGACAGACAGACAAGTCGAGCACCGAGTGATCAGCTCGGCGCTCAAGGAAGACCTAGGAGCAGGGAGCCTCCCAGCTAGCAAAGCCGCCCTGGGAACGAGGCCAAACACAGGTCCTCGCTCCCGAAGCTAAGCAACAGGTCTGCGGCTGATGGGAGACCTAGTGCGCCTATGGCGCCCCGTTACACGGAAGTCCAAACATGGCCTGAGAGTACTGTCCTTTTTCTTAACAAAGAAAAATCCTGCGGCCACTGGGGATTTAGACTGTCTGATATGTCCCTTAGCCAATCTCTAGGTGAAATATTCTCGCATGGCCGTTCTTTCAGGTTTAGAAAGATTATATAATCGAGATTTGGGCAATTTAGCTCCGGGAATAAGATTGATGGGACAATCATAATCCCGATGCGGAGGTAATTCCTGGCCTCCACTTTCAGAAAATAAATCAGAGAATTCAGATATAAATGAGGGTACAGCTTTAGTGGTTACAACAGAAATCGATGTATTAAGACAATTTTCTGTGCAATAATCACTCCAATCGAGAATCTGTCTCGCTTGCCAATCGATGGTAGGATTATGTTTACTTAACCATGGCAAGCCCAAAACCAACGGAGAAGGCAGACACTCCAACAAAATACACAAAATGAATTCCTGATGAAAATCACCCACCCTCAATATGATGTTCTGCACCATCTGTGATAAGTATTTTTGAGTAAGTGGAGCGGAATCAATTGCAAACACAGAAATATTTTTTTCTAATGCACTTGTTGACAATCCATACATGCGAACGAACTGACCATCAACTAGGTTAACCCCTGCCCCACTGTCAATAAAGGCCTCAATTTTCACAATTTTGGACTCTAGTGCCACCTCAGCAGACAGGAGAAATCGGGTACTACCAGTAAATAATACATTTAAGTTCTTTGGCTCTCCACCCACACAATGGGTAAAATAGGAATTAAATTTTTTTAAAAACTTTTTTACCTTGACGCTGAACGTAGGGACATACATTAACAAAATGTCCCTTTTTACCACAGAAAAAATAGGCTCCTCTCTTATGACCAACATTCTTTCCCACAGGTCTAGTGGTAGCTCCCCCAAACTGCATGGGCTCGTCACCAGACATACACTCAAGTGTCTCTTCACCCAAAGTGTCAGAGGAAGCTGCCACCTCATAGGATAGTACATCCTGAGAGTGAGAGACCTTAGATCTCTCTCTCAGATGTCTATAGATACTTACAGCAAGTGACATAGCCGCCTACAATGACTCCGGATTTTCATGAAAGGCCAACGCATCTCTCAGCCTCTCGGATAACCCCTGACAAAATTGACTATGGAGAGCTGGATCATTCCACTCCATAATCCGAAGCCCATCTCCTAAATTTAGAGCAATAGATCTCTGCAGACCGCTTTCCCTGGCGTAAACCACGCAACTTTGTCTCGGCCAGGGAAATCCGATCCGGGTCATCGTAGATCAGACCTAGAGCTCTGAAAAACGAGTCTACCGACCAGAGGGACTGCGATCCGGTCGGCAAAGAAAAAGCCCACGCCTGAGCATCTCCTTTAAGCAACGACATGATTATACCCACTCTTTGACTCTCATCACCAGAAGAATGAGGATGTAGCTTAAAATATAATTTGCATGATTCCTGAAACAGCATGAAACTGTCCCTGCCCCCGGAAAATCTGTCCGGGAGAGCAACCTTAGGTTCAGGGACGGACTGATTCCCACTGTCGGAACCAGCCGCCTGAGGTCTCAGGATCTGCGAGACAGTTTTGTGGAGGTCAGCTACCTCCACAAACAACCCCTGTAGTTGTCCGACTAGTGCAGAGATTGGATACATCGCCGCACTGACAATGTCACGGCGTGGTGTGGGAGGGGAACTCCACACCAAACACAAAAGAGAGGGAGAAGGTACCAGATCTGCAAACTAGGGAAAGGGGGAAGGTCACCGCCTAATAAATCCCAACCTGAGCCCTGACTGCTAACAGAATGAACAGACCCCGATGGTAGGACTGTTCATCCGCAGGAACCTAAGCTTGGCTCACCCTAGAAGGCCCTGAAGAAGGAACTAAGCCGAGATCCAGACACCAAATAATCGACAACCAGAATGAGCTATCAACCGCAAGGAGTGATGGGTAAAGCCAGACTAAGAAGGTAGTAGTAATAATCACATGATCTACACCTGAAAAGGAGGTGTGGACATCCCAGAAACACATAGACAAAGTGAAACCAAAAGAAGCTGTCAGATCACTGATGTGCAGCCAGTCTTTCAGATCTTCTACCACCTGTCACGGGTGTGACAATAACTTTGTTACAGACTGTTTAGTTAACATAGTAAATTTTACTTTAACTGTATATAAAAATGTATTTGTATAATATCTCAATGTTTTACATAAAATAACTTTTTAATTAAAAATGTAGTCTAAATCATTTAAAAGAAACAAAGTCGTGGTGTCTGATATATAAACGACCAATGGCAAGCCGATCTTGTGTCGATGATAGATTTTTCTAAAGAAAATAATGGTGTAAAATACTTGCTAACGGTCGTTGATATTCTTTTGAAATATGCTTGGGTGTCTGGACTTTCCAATAAATCTGGGGCGACAGTGGCAGCCGCTTTTGAACAGATATTTACTAGTGATGAGCGAGCTTGCTCGGCCGAACTGCTGTTCGGCTCAAGCATGGCTATGCTCAGCAGATCCGAGTGCTCGGCCGAATACTGTGGGTGCTCAAGTACAATATAATACAATGAAAGTTAATGGGAGATCCAAGCATCAAACCAGGCACCCCCTGCTCTGAAGAAGAGAGGGTGTCTGGTTCACAAAAAAGGGTTAGAAATTGATGGAAACCCCATCAAAATTGTTTGGAAACAGCATTAAGAAGATGGCTGGATGTGTCTTGGACTTCTATTATCTACAACATACAATAGACAACCACACAAAGGCTATATGCCAAATGCCAGGTATATGCAAGCCATCAATCTATCCATGAGATGAGATGAGATGAGATGAGATGACAGCCTTGTGCACTATGAGACATTCCAAACCAGCTCTCATCTAACTGAGAGCCAGTAAGCCTCAAAGTTACTTCAGATCTGTTGGATGGCTTAGGTGGACCTAGATCAATATCATTAGGGTGACAAAAAGTTTTCTGATTGTCCTAACATAATAATTAATAACCTTTCTAAACAGTTTTGTCATGTAAAAACTAATTTGCATAAACATGGGAATATGGGAAAGACATGCAAATGAGCAGAATCTGCCTTGTTTTTCAGCTGAAAAAAGACTATTACTCTTGTCATAAGACTATGAAACCAATAGATGGCGCTGTTCATGAACAGTGCCATCTATTGGTTTCATAGTCTTATGACAAGATTATTAGTGTAGCCTTTTGCATGGAAAATTCATGATAAAAATTTGCGATTAGAATATTCGCAGTCTTATGACAAGAGTAATAGTCTTTTTTCAGCTAAAAAACAAGGCAGATTCTGCTCATTTGCATTTCTTTCCCATATGCCCATGTTTATGTAAATTAGTTTTTACATGACAAAACTGTAAAGAAAAGTTATTGAATATTATGTTGTGACAACCAGAAAACTTTGTCTCCCTAATGATATTGATCTGGGTGCGCAGGTCCACCCAAGCCATCCAACAGATCTGAAGTAACTTTGAGGCTTACTGGCTCTCAGTCAGATGAGAGCTGGTTTGGAATGTCTCATAGTGCACAAGGCTGCCATTGTAAGGTATGCTGACTAAGCCTGTTATCTGTCTCATGGATAGATTGATGGCTTGCATATATCTGGCTTTTGGCATATAGCCTTTGTGTGGTTGTTTATTGTATGTTATAGATAATAGGAGTCCAAGATGCATCCAGCTATCCTCCTAATGCTGTTTCCAAACCATTTTGATGGGGTTTCAATCAATTTCTAACCTTTTTTTGGGAACCAGACACCTGGTGTCTGGAGTTCTCTCATTGACTTCGATTGTGCTCGGTAGTACACACGAGCATACCGATGTGTTTGGCCAGAGCACTTTGGTGCTCGCTCAACACTAATATTTACGTTAGGTGGGCGGTCCCCCAGGAAACTTCAGACGGATCGGGGTTGAGAGTTTATAAACAAACCTATGAGAAAACTTTGTGAAACCTTTAAAATATATAATTTTTTAATTTCGAATACGGTCAAAACGTAGTTGGTGGAGCATTTTGTGCGGATCCGTCATGGATCTGCACAGACGGATCCGCACCTATAATACAACCGCATGCATCCGTTCAAAATGGATCCGTTTGTATTGTCTTTAACATTGCCAAATGGATCCGTCTTGAACACCATTGAAAGTCGATGGGGGACGGATCCGTTTTCTATTGTGCCATATTGTGTCAGTGAAAATGGATCCGTCCCTTTTGACTTACATTGTGTGTCAGGACGGATCTGTTTGCCTCCGCATCATCAGGCAGACACCAAAACGCTGCAAGCTGCCAGTTTGGAAGCAGCGTTTTGGTGTCCGCCTCCAGAGCGGAATGGAGGCGGAACGGAGGCAAACTGATGCATTCTGAACGGATCCTTATCCATTCAGAATGCATTAGGGAAAAACTGATCCATTTTGGGCCTCTTGTGAGAGCCCTGAAACGCAGCTCACAAACGGACACCAAAATGCCAAAGTAGCCTTACAGAACAAACACATACAGATACATTGACAAGTTACAAGGTATATAGCTATAATCGCACGTACCACAGAACCATAAGGTGTCGACCTGTTGATGTAACAAAAGATAACTCTTTAACCATTTGGAAAAATATCTACGGCGATTACGCTGCTAATAAAAAAGTTAAACCGTTATTAAAAATAGGCAACTACGTCAGAATTGTACGCTATAAGGGGACGTTCGCGAAGGGCTATAAACAAACCTATACGGATGAGATATTTACCATTTACACTGTAAACACTAGGTGCCTCAGGCCCCTTTATAAGTTGAAAGACCTGGCCGATGAGATCATTGAAGGATCATTCTACGTGAAAGAAGTCCAAAAAGTACCCCTTGATAAGCGACGCGTTTACCGGATAGAAAAAAATCGTGAAAAAGAAGGTTAGGGGAAAAATACTATATTTTGTAAAGTGGGTCGATTACCCAGAAAAGTTTAACTCTTGGGTTCCAGAAAAGCAGTTGGTGAGCGTGTAAACTGTGGAAGATGGCTCGTTTTTTATTACGCTACCCTCGACGCCTCCGCCAAACTTTACCCTGAAAATACAATCGCCGATTACACCACTAAATTAGCAAAAGCCGTTCATCTTCGCGGTCCTTATGAAGTGGCGTTAGTAGAGATTCAGTACCCTCATACGTGGAAAACCTTTGGGACCAGCGATGGTGTATTGTACGATGACCCTGTCAGAGAGTTTTTTGTTAAATCGGGTTATTACCCTAATATGAAAGAACTGATCAAAGCCATTAATAACAAACTTGATTCTATAAAAATACTGCCTGATCAATGAAATCAAGCTTACAGGTTTATGCCTGGTGAAAAGAGACAATATATTGGGGCTTCAGGGCTACTCGCGCGATCGCTCGAACAAGAATTTAGACGCGGAGCACATCGTTTTGTGCTATAACAAATCTGGATTGCCTGTTTTAGAACATTTCGTGGATGTTTTAGCTGATGATGATGATGATTTAGTTTTAGAAAAAGAGAACACTTCTTTACCTATAAAAAGAAAAATTCACCCCGATATTCATTGAGCATCAACTTGTTGCCGATAGTTACGTACAGCTTTTAAGAACTGTGGAGCTAAGCGGCAAAAATGGCGAAATAGTCACGCAAAAGTATAACAGGCTGGACTATATACAGTACCTCTCTGTAAACTACACTTTGATACCATTACAATATCGATACTCACGGATCAAGCTAAATCTGTTAAATTCAAATACGGGAAAACTATTGTGCGATTACACTTTAGACCTCGTGCTGTGACGACGCATCAAAATGTTGTCTCCAGAGAGTGTACGGCGATATGGATGCTTATATGCATTATTATATAGCGCAAGCCGGTCATGGTTTGGATGGCTTTGACGGCGCAGAATTCATGCACGGTTCTGGTCTCGCTGGGTTATTTTGTGGGTTATTCCGGCAAAACGTTCCCCTATTCAAGAAAGGTGTGGAGCTTGTAAAACCGCAAGTAAAAACAGCTGCCAGGAATATCGCTGAAGATGTTGTCGCTGCGGCATCGACCACCATTATGGACCGAATAAATAGACCTACGAAGGGCAGGAAGGCTCTGGCGTTGTGCAAATTTGGAGAGAAACGCTGAAAAGAAAACGAGGTTGTGACGGCATCGTCCTACACCCTTTTAATGAATAAAGTAGAGCCGTCGCCGCCAGAAAACAAGAAGCCCTTCACCGAGCGACATCTTCTAATTAACAGCTATGGCTTTTGTACATGACGCAGCCACCGAGTATGCAAAATCAGAGTTGAATATCTTTCTAATACCGCCTACGCAAGCAAGTATTGAAAAATCGTTTTATTATTATTATTATTATATTATTTATTATTAAAGCGCCATTCATTCCATAGCGCTGTACATATGATAAGCGGTGCACATACATAATATAGACAATTGCACTAATCATAAACAAGACGAGTTACAGACTGGTACAGAAGGAGAGAGGGCCCTGCCCGCGAGGGCTTACAATGCACGGGAGAAATCTTGGAGGCGATTGTTGGAAGAGGCGATAAGAGGAGAGGAGAGAAGGAGGTTGTCAGGAGTTGGAGGTCCCAGGAGAGACCACCGCGTCGTCAAGCAATAAACGGAAATCAGGTACAGACACATAAGAGTTTATTGCACAAACAGAAACATGGAAAGCAGCACAGATAAAACATGAGCTCTATGTACCGTCAGCACAGTGGGAGAAAACCCCCACTGCGCCACTGTCTAGTAATACTCCAGAGGGGCGTAACTAAGCAACTCCTGGTTTTCACTAGAGCCCTAGATGGTAGGGTTAGACTTAGCCGCAGGAAGTTGCCAGGGTCCACTCTGGAGCGTGACCTAGACAGTGACAGCAGGAGCTAATGGACAACAGGTACCAGAAGGTACCGACGGCACATAGGCATACATAACATACAGGTAAATACAAAACAGGGCAAATAATAACACAAGCAGGAGTTCATGCAAGGGAGCAGGAGTGGCAATGAGCAGAGAAGGACTTGCTCCACCAGTAGTAAACTGCATGGCCTTGTCATGCCACTCTGCTGCAAAGGCTTGCTGAACACAGACATCAGAATAAACACAAAGTAACTAAAACACAACTGGTAGAACAGATAACAGAAAGACAGGAAAGAGGACGTTAGAGAACGTAAATGAACAAGTAGGGAAACCCACAGAGCACAGACAGACAGACACAGATCCCATGGGTCAGCAGCATGGGAGAGAGAGTACAAACCAGGAGCAGGACAGACAACACACACCAGGAGAGCTGACACAGAACTGAGGAAACCTCAGCCTTATATACAGGTTCCATGGGTGCAGCAGAGAGACCACACCCATGGAGCAGACAGAGGATTAACTCCTAATAGGAATACAGGGGAGTTAACCCATACAGAACCACAAAAGACACACAGGAACAGAACTTCAGCGAGGAGCGCCGAATGAGCAAGAACGGAAGGTCACAGTCAAAGGTAACGACTGTGACAGAGGTCTTGTGAGGATCGTAGATTGCGCGTGGGGGTGTATCGGGAAATTAGCTCAGAGATGTAGGGAGGGGACAGGTTATGGACGGCCTTGTATGTATTTGTTAGTACTTTGAAGTGGATTTGCTGGGCAATGGGGAGCCAGTGAAGGGATTGGCAGAGGGGAGAGGCAGAGGAGTAATAGGGTGAAAGGTGGATTAGTCGGGCAGCAGAGTTGAGGATAGATTGGAGGGGTGCGAGAGTGCTAGATAGAGGGCCACAGAGGAGAATGTTGCAGTAGTCTAGGCGGGAGATGATGAGGGCATGTACAAGCATTTTTTGCAGATTCAAAGTTAAGGAAAGCAAGGATGCGGGAGATGTTTTTGAGTTGGAGGCGGCAGGTGGTGGAAAGGGCTTGCATGTGCGGTCGGAAAGAGAGGGCAGAATCCAAGGTCACTCCAAGGCAGCAGACTTGGTTGACCGGGGAGAGTGTGCACCCATTGATCGTGATAGATAGGTCTGTTTGGGGGGTTGAGCAAGATGGGGGAAAGATGATGAATTCTGTTTTATCCATGTTTAGTTTTAGAAAGCGAAAGGCGAAGAAGGATGATATAGAAGATAGACATTGTGGGATTCTGGATAGTAAGGTGGTGATATCTGGACCAGAGAGGTAGATTTGTGTGTCGTCAGCGTAGGAGTGATACTAAATGCCATGGGACTCTATGAGCTGTCCCAGGCCAAAAGTGTAGATAGATAAGAGCAGGGGTCCTAGGACAGAGCCTTGCGGGACACCAACAGAGAGGGAATGAGACGAGGAGGTTTTATGTAGAGGTAAAACCGATAGCGGCCATTGCCAACAGCGCGCCTTTCGAGTTCTTCATCTCGGGCAGCGGTGAATATTATTACAACAAAAATAACACACTGTTACACATCGTTTGCAGAATCGTTAGCCCGGATAACACACCCATACCCGACGGATCCCGCGTTGCCCTTATTGACTACCCTATTGCCAGCTTTTTTGATCAATTGGACATAACGCTCAGCGACACGATTTCAAGAAGCGACAACCTTTATCTGTATAAAGCGTATATAGAATCCCCAATAAATGATAATTCACAGACTTTAGTGGCCCAATTTACAGCCGGCTTATTCTATAAAGATACCGCGGGGCATCATGATGACACGGCTCTCGACGGCCGTAATGTCGATTTCGCTAAGAGAGCTCAGTATACGACTTGTTTTAAAAGTGTAGAATTAATGGGCACCATTTACGCTGATATATTTAATCAGCCGAAGTTAATACTGAACGGATTAGATCTAAATATAAAGTTGACCAGAAACAAAGACTCCTTCTGTCTTATGTCTGCCGAGGCGACCCATTTTAAAGTCCAAATATAGCATGCATCGCTGTTTGTCAAAAGAGTTCAAGTATCGTCTACTGTGAGAATCGGACACAGTCGCGCTCTGTTATCCCCGAACGCAAAGTACTCTGTCGATCGCGTGACGCTTAAAATGTATAGCATTCCCGCAGGCACTCGCATATCTAACCATGATAATCTTTTTCTGGGAAACATCCCAAAAATAGTAATACCAGCATTTGTGGACAACGAATCATTTTCTGGGAATGCTAAAAAAATTCTTTGTGTTTCAATCACTATAATGTGAATTATGCCGCCTTATATTTGGACGGTCAACAGATACCTGCAAAACCGTTTCAGCCTAATTTTCAAGACAAATCGGCTGTTCGTGAATATATGTTGCTCGTACACATTTCGGGGAAGCAAAAGGCTGACAACGCTTTATCCGTGGATCGGTCAGAATTTTTGAACGGGTAAAATCGCTTTTGATTTATCGCCGGATCAAGAGCCTGGCGGCCATTTCTCTCTAGTGAAAACTGGAAATCTATGAGCTGAAATTAGATTTGCTGAGCCGGTGCTTAACACTATTAACATGATTGTGTATTCCGTCCATGAAAATATTATTAAAAGAAACAATAGAAGGGAGGTTTTATATGATTTTCAATAAAATGAATAATTATGAAATTACCTGCGTTATCAAAGCCGACTTTCACGCCCGACGCTTATTTAAAGGTGTATTTCCGTGCGATTTATTACCGGGAAATAAAATCATCGGCCAACCGGCGGCCTATATTGTAAATACGGACAATTCGTATCAGCGGGGAAAGCAATGGATTTTATTTATATTATAACCGAATGACGTATCTATTTTTTTTATAGTTATGGATTATCGCCCGCAAATGAAATATTTCCTGGTGAATTTATAAAATTTTTATCTAAAAATTCTAAGATTATAAGACTATAAGGTATCAAAACAGACAAATATAGGACGCCGTTAGTTCGGTCTGCGGACATTACTGCATCTATATCTTACATTGTATCACTAAAGGAATGTCTTTTGAAAATGTATTTAAAATATTTACGAATGATTTTAGAAAAAATGACCGTGTTGTACGCTCCTTTGTAATAAAGCGCATGAAACAATTATGTATATGTTGCTGTAATTATGCACAAACGTGCCTACTCTACTGCTTTATTGAAAAATGTACCATGATGCTTTGTAAATAAAATCACGTACGCATTCGATTTTTATTAAACATAATTTCGTAACAAAGCAAATTTCCTAACGAGACAAAATGTTTTCGCCGCTCTTAAATAACGTCTTAGGACATGTCCGAACATGCCTTTATCATGTCCGAACATACCCTGACGCTCTTCACAAAATGGCCGCCGTATTTCACAAAATGGGTGCTGAGGGCAAAAAATAAGGTAATATCATTTTATTTTTAAAGATATTAGGACGTGTCCGGGCATGTTTTGACAACTGTTTGCTATTGTCGCAGCTGCTCGTACATTAGGCTGACTATGTTTCGTTACACATGTATAAACATTGTGGACTTTTAAATTTGGTAGGTGTTTGTACAAATTGATGGACAGACAGCGTATTAGAAGATAGATACGTGTTATCGGCACCCGGGAAAGTTGGGTGTCGCAATTAGCTATTTTTAATATTTATAAATGCTACATATCTGTGTTAGATGCGGTGATCAAATATTTTGCTTAAATCACGTACGCCTTCGATTTTATTAAACAGGATCGTATATAATTAAAGCAAATTTCCATCGCAGGTCCTGCAGGATCTAACAAATGGACTGCGACACTCACCTTCCAGGACCTGTGGTGACATCATCAAAGATCCTTTAGCTTTAGGAAGATAGACGGATCAATTCGAAATTTTTAAAGATATTAAAACTTAATTAAATTACTGAAGCGATATCAGATCTAACACAATAATGGGCGGTGTTTAGGCGTGGTTTGGGGCGTGTGACGGGCGGCACTTTGGGAGGGACTGGGAGAGGCTGTGGGCGGAGTGGGCAGGGAAAGGGGCATGTCGACCTGTCACTTTTGATTTGATGAGATGTCCAGCCCTATACTACTTACAGGAGCACGAATATATACAGTGTAGGAAAGCGCAATGGTCCATCAGTGACGGAAGGTACGTGTCACTGAGGTTCCTGGCCTCGGTAAGATAAGAACCGGTAATTTTGTGTGTCAGCCGCAGCTAGTGCTCGCTGACACTGTTTCACTTAGTGTGGCTGTAAAGCCGATCCGGGCCGGTTCTTATTGGGAGCAGCCAAAGAGCAGGGTGGGTGGCTGTTCCCCACGTTCCAGGCCGGGTTTTGGCCTGGGGTTTAAAAAGAGTTGCATGAGAGCTGCCAGCTGGAAGCCAGGCGCCCTAAAGCCTGCTGTGGACCGCCAGGTGACCTGTTTCTTTCAGTTTTGTGGACTTTTGCTGTGTGAATTAACACCAGGGCTCTGCCAAGTATTGTGTTTTTTCCTGCCTTTTTTTGTGTGAATAAACACTGACTTTTGTTTATCAACCGTGGTTTTGCCTCTGTATTGCGTCCGCTTACCCTGCCTACCAGAGCAAATCCCTACAACAGGGACAGGAATATATACAGGAGCAGTAATGTATATAGGAGTAGTAATATATACAGGAGTAGGAATATATACAGGGACAGTAATATATACAGGAGTATGAATATATACATGGGCAGTAATATTACAGGAGTAGTATTATATACAGGTGCAGTAATATATACAGGAGCAGAATGATATACAGAAGTAGTAATATATACAGGAGCAGTAATACTGTATATACAAGAGCAGTAATATATACAGGAGTAGTAATATATACAAGCACCGTAATATATACAGGAGTAGTAATATATACAGGGGCAGTAATATTACAGGAGTAGTATTATATACAGGTGCAGTAATATATACAGGAGCAGAATGATATACAGAAGTAGTAATATATACAGGAGCAGTAATACTGTATATACAAGAGCAGTAATATATACAGGAGTAGTAATATATACAAGGACCGTAATATATACAGGAGTAGTAATATATACAGGTGCAGTAATATATACAGGAGCATAATGATATACAGGAGTAGTAATATATACAGGAGCAGTAATACTGTATATACAGGAGCAGTAATATATACAGGAGCAGTAATACTGTATATACAGGAGCAGTAATATATACAGGAGCAGTAATATATACAGGAGTAGTAATATATACAGTAGTAGTAATATATACAGGAGTAGGAATATATACAGGGACAGTAATATATACAGGAGTATGAATATATACATGGGCAGTAATATTACAGGAGTAGTATTATATACAGGTGCAGTAATATATACAGGAGCAGAATGATATACAGAAGTAGTAATAATATATACAGGAGCAGTAATACTGTATATACAAGAGCAGTAATATATACAGGAGTAGTAATATATACAAGGACCGTAATATATACAGGAGTAGTAATATATACAGGGGCAGTAATATTACAGGAGTAGTATTATATACAGGTGCAGTAATATATACAGGAGCAGAATGATATACAGAAGTAGTAATATATACAGGAGCAGTAATACTGTATATACAAGAGCAGTAATATATACAGGAGCAGTAATATATACAGGAGTAGTAATATATACAGTAGTAGTAATATATACAGGAGTAGGAATATATACAGGGACAGTAATATATACAGGAGTATGAATATATACATGGGCAGTAATATTACAGGAGTAGTATTATATACAGGTGCAGTAATATATACAGGAGCAGAATGATATACAGAAGTAGTAATAATATATACAGGAGCAGTAATACTGTATATACAAGAGCAGTAATATATACAGGAGTAGTAATATATACAAGGACCGTAATATATACAGGAGTAGTAATATATACAGGGGCAGTAATATTACAGGAGTAGTATTATATACAGGTGCAGTAATATATACAGGAGCAGAATGATATACAGAAGTAGTAATATATACAGGAGCAGTAATACTGTATATACAAGAGCAGTAATATATACAGGAGTAGTAATATATACAAGGACCGTAATATATACAGGAGTAGTAATATATACAGGGGCAGTAATATTACAGGAGTAGTATTATATACAGGTGCAGTAATATATACAGGAGCAGAATGATATACAGAAGTAGTAATATATACTTGAGCAGTAATACTGTATATACAGGAGTAGTAATATATACAGGGGCAGTAATATTACAGGAGTAGTATTATATACAGGTGCAGTAATATATACAGGAGCAGAATGATATACAGAAGTAGTAATATATACTTGAGCAGTAATACTGTATATACAGGAGTAGTAATATATACAGGAGTAGGAATATATACATGGGCAGTAATATTACAGGAGTAGTATTATATACAGGGGCAGTAATATATACAGGTGCAGTAATATATACAGGAGCATAATGATATACAGGAGTAGTAATATATACAGGAGCAGTAATACTGTATATACAGGAGCAGTAATATATACAGGAGCAGTAATACTGTATATACAGGAGCAGTAATATATACAGGAGCAGTAATATATACAGGAGTAGTAATATATACAGTAGCAGTAATATATACAGGAGCAGTAATACTGTATATACAGGAGCAGTAATATATACAGGAACAGTAATACTGTATATACAGGAGCAGTAATATATACAGGAGTAGCAATATATACAGGAGCAGTAATATATACAGGAGCAGTAATACTGTATATACAGGAGCAGTAATATATACAGGAGCAGTAATATATACAGGAGCAGTAATATATACAGGAGCAGTAATACTGTATATACAGGAGCAGTAATATATACAGGAGTAGTAATATATACAGGAGCAGTAATACTGTATATACAGGAGCAGTAATATATACAGGAGCAGTAATACTGTATATACAGGAGCAGTAGTATATACAGGAGCAGTAATACTGTATATACAGGAGCAGCAATATATACAGGAGTAGTAATATATACAGGCATAGTAATATATACAGGAGCAGTAATACTGTATATACAGGAGCAGTAATATATACAGGAGCAGTAATATATACAGGAGCAGTAATACTGTATATACAGGAGCAGTAATATATACAGGAGCAGTAATACTGTATATACAGGAGCAGTAATACTGTATATACAGGAGCAGTAGTATATACAGGAGCAGTAATACTGTATATACAGGAGCAGCAATATATACAGGAGTAGTAATATATACAGGAGTAGTAAATCTGCAGTAAAGCTTCTTGTGGCTGAGATCCCCATGCACAGTGCGCTAGTGTTATGTGTGTAGGACTCTCCAGATGGTGGCTTTACCATAGTTGGATCATCAAGTCAGTGTCACGGCTGAGGATGGGGAAAACCCTCAGCCGTGCGATGCCAGAAGATGTTAATTGTTGCTCGGCCAGAACGACAGAAATAGGGAGCAGGTAACCTCCTAGAGCTTCCCTAATCTGACCCTGACTCCTAGCTGCATGAGCCGCCCTTAAGGGTAGGAGTGCTCATGCTCAGGAACCTCGGATCCTTACTGACCCTCCGCCGATCCCTGAGCTAGGAGCTGGGTAGACAGCCCGTTCCTCCTGGACACGGAGGAACAGGAGTCTCACTGGCCAAGCTGCAAGGAAAAGGGGTACAAAAACAGACCTATGGATATGGCAGGTGAACTGCACTAGTTCCACCTACCTGCCACAGCCTTGCTGACTGGGTCCCTGTGCTGACACGCTGATGTCCACACCATACTTAAATGGACACAGCCAACACACATACAGACAGGAACCCAGATCCATAGCTGCATTAAATAACAAAAGGAATACAACATCAACTTAACGTATAAACATCTATGACCACAAGGGTGGCCCTCACTGGCAGATGGTATAAGGGACCAGGAGGATGCCTCCAGCTTACAACCAAGGCTGTAGTACCCCTCAGACATTAGGTCTCAACTGAGGCTATATAGCCCAAAGTGGCCACACCCACACAGACACACAGTGGAAAGGGAATAAACCCTTCCAACACCAAGGAGGGAAGTGAACCCACTTAAAGGGAAAGTGCATACATAACTAAACCTCATACACCACAAACTGGGAAAGTGCACACATAAATATCACACCGCACCAGTTACCGCCAGCAACGGCATGCGTGGCAATCATGTCCTGGGAATCAGCCAGCAGGCCGAGACACTGCCACACACGCACACAATACTACACGTTGCCACAGGCAACCACAAGTGACGGAAAGTGTAACAGTGCACACCATACAAACCAAAACAGGAGCAACCGCATGCACTTGGCAGCAAGCTGCCTAGCAACCGCTCAGGATGCTATACCGCCAAACACAATCTTGCTGCCAGCGGCAACCACACGTGAGGAAACAAAAAATTAGCCCTCACCATGTAGTTGACAACTACCAAACCGCAGGCATCCACATGCGGGTCCAGAGTCACGACCATGACCATGGTCGTGACAGTCAGAAGAACCATGTCCATGGTCCCTTAACCAGAATAGACCTAGTCCAAGGGACTACCCCAGACTATGTTTTGTCTTTGGGGTCTATGGATACAAATGTACCAGCTTGGTTGATATCATCATCCAATGGGCAGCGGGAATAAAGGAGAATAAAGCAGATTGTAGGACCTACATCCTACAACTCTTCTCCTGAAAAGCATGGGTAGGAAGTACTGGGGTCCATAAGTAACTTTCTGGTTCTTCTGGCCATGAATGTTGGGGCATGGGGTGGTGTGAGCTAGTCCATAAAAAAAATATCCCTTCTTCAGTATTTACATCCCTGACAAAAAACCCAGGAGAAAAACTGAAGTGAAGCCTGAATAGAAAGTCAATACTCTGTATCAATATTTACTTTTATGAGTCTCCAGTACATTTGATGTGACATTTGTTCTTTGTTCTTCTTCAGACTCCAAAATTAGCTTCATCTGTTACATAGTCCATGGCTCCTCAGGTCTACATTTATGTGTCATGCTGCCATATTATTTTACTCCACATATTATCTTCTAGAAGTACATGCGCTGGAACTTCTCACAGCACAACCTAAAATGCATGGGGACCAAAGTGCATTATGGGCATCTTGAGAATAAAAAGTCCCATCAATGTGTGTTTTATAGTCCCAGTTTGGAACTACAATGGTCTGTGGTGGGCACCTCTTTTCAGTCTCTCCTGGCCATGGTAGGTCCACGTCCTCAATGGCATGCTCATACATTTTGTAATTGAGCCAGGCAGTGGTGTACATAGAGAAGTAAGGACCCATAGCAAGGATCAAACCAGGCCCCCCACATAGGACAGAAGGGTTTCCGCCTAAACCTTGGGCCATTTTTCCACTGCTTCATTTGCTAAAAGTTGTTCCTTTAGAGGGTAGAGTCCTGACCAAGTTCTCACCTCCAGTAGAAGAGGAGATAATCTCAACTAAGACTGGGCCCCCTCTTGCCCTGGGCCTCATAGCAGTCGCATGGTCTGCCGCTATGGTAGTTACACCCCTGGAGCCAGGTTGAAACAATGCCTTTAAACAGCATTAAAAGGGTATGTCTGAGTTCATAATAAATGTCTATATTGCTTAAAAGCATCTAAAATGAAAAAAGAGGCAACTTAGTCTTTATTAAAAAAATCTCCTCCCGTTTTGTGTATACAGCTCCTATGTAAGTGTATGTCTTCCCATGGGAACAGACAAAATATCCCTAGATGGCAACCATGCTCCCTATTATCTCTCGCCGCCTTCTTACTAATATTATTAACGTATGTTTGTAGAAAAAGACAAGAGTGTGATGCAAAATCTGACTATACAGGATGTGTTGTAGAGACACAACACAGAAAATGACTTGCATACTGCTAAAAGTTTAAAATTTTTATTGTAAACATGGTGTGGGGCTTTGCTGTGGTAGACAGGCTAAGCGGACGCAGTATAGAGGCACCAACCAGTTCTTAAATCAAACAGTTCAGTGTTTATTCACACTCTAGGCAAGTTCATAAACAAAAAGTCACCTTTTGGGTTTGGTGTTAGTTCACACCCTGCCTGCAGTTCTGCCTGAAGGAGTCCATGAACAGGCTTTAGGCGGCCTGTTTCCCCTCACACTGGTCTCAGCTCTCTAAGCCCGGTACATGCCTCAGATCCCAATACAGAGATCCCCTGCTGCTGATCCCAGCTGTCTTTTAAAGGCAGCTAGGTGTTGCCAAAACCCTGACCGACACCTGAGATTCAGTCTGGTGTTTGACCCCACCTGGCCGCTAATCAGTCCAGCAGCACACAATAGGAGGAAAATACCTGCCTCCTCATACAACTCCCTTTACTGTGTCACATACCCCCCCCCCTTTGTTCAACCTCGAGGGGGTGGACACACACCAGACAATGCACCCAGGCCAGGGCATCTGCGTTTCCTGGCAACCGGCCTGCTTTGTGTTCTACCGAGAACTTAAAGTTCTTTAAGGATAAGAACTTTTTGGTGACCCGAGCATTTCTGTCCTTGGCCTGGCGCATCCACTTGAGAGGGGAACTTTCTCCCCAACAGATAATAGCGGAGAGACTCGAGTGCCCACTTGATGGCCAGGCACTCTCCACTATACTATGCCTGGTCTCGGCTGGGGTGAGCTTGCGGCTGAGGAAGGCAACTGGATGCTCCTCCCCGTTGACTTCCTGAGAGAGTACAGCACCTAGGCCTACTTCGGAGGCATCTGTCTGTACCATGAACTCCGTCTTGAAGTCGGGCGTCACCAAAACCGGTGACCCAAAGAGGGCTGTCAAAGCGGAAAAAGCCTCTTCTGCCCGATCATCCCAGCGAACCATTACTGATTTTCGTCCCTTCAAGAGTTCTGTCAATGGTGCGGCTAGAGTAGCAAAGTGGGGGACAAACCCCATGTAATAGCCCACCATTCCCAGGATTGACTTTACATGCCTAGTGGTGACAGATCGGGGCCAATTCTGTATCGCCTCTATTTTGTTCAGTTGGGGTTTGATGACTCCGCGCCCAATGACATACCCCAGGTACTTCGTCTTTTCTAACCCTACCGCACATTTTTTTGGGTTAGCTGTTAGTCCAGCCTTCTGAAGGGAGTCCACTACGGCCTGCACCTTGGGTAGTTGACACTCCCAGTCGGTACTATGAATGACAATATCGTTCAGGTAAGCCGAGGCGTACTTACGATGGCGACAAAGCACAATGTCCATTCATTAGTCATTGAAACATGGTGGGGGCGTCATAAAGGCCAAAGGGTAACACCTTATACTGATACAGCCCCTCAGGGGTGATGAAGGCAGTTTTTTCTTTGGCAGTCTCCGTTAAGGGCACTTGACAGTATACCTTGGTGAGGTCCAAGACAGAGAAATACCAGGCTTGTCCTAACCGCTCGATTAGCTCATCCTCCCGGGGCATGGAATACGCATCAAATTTAGAAATCTCATTTAATTTTATGAAAATCAGAACCGTAATGTACCGTCTGTCTTGGGTATTAGAACTATAGGACTGGTCCACTCACTTTTAGACTCCTCGCTAACATCCAGCTGCAGCATTAGCTGCACTTCCTCCGAGATGGATTTTCGCCGAGCCTCGGGCACCCGGTATGACTTTTGACTGGGGCTCGGTGACAATATCATGCTGGAATATGGAAGTGCGTCCAGGGAGTTCCGAGAACACATGCGTGTTCTGACTAATGAACTCCCTGGCCTCCTGAGCCTGTTTAGAGGAGAGGCTGTCAGCAATTCTTATTGTGACAACCGCTTCCCCTGCAGCAGAGGGGCCGAAACCTCTTCCCCTAGAGAAACAGATCACGGTCTGTCCTCAGCGCAGGTATCCCTACCCTTCCAAGGTTTTAGTAGAATAACATAGTAGACCAGCTCTGGCTTTCGCCGTCCTGGCTGGTGTACCTTGTAGTTTACATCTCCAACTTTCTCTATCACCTCGTAGGGCCCCTGCCACCTAGCCAAGAACTTACTGTCCACTTTCGGTACCAAAACCAAGTCCCGATCACCCAGGTTAAAGCTCCGGACTCGAGCCTGTCGGTTATAGATTCGACTTTGGGCTCACTGAGCAGCCTCCATATGTTCCCGAACCAGAGGCAACACGGTCTCTATCCGTTCTTGCATCTGCGTGACGTATTCAATAACACTTTTATACGGAGTGGGCTGGTGTTCCCACGTCTCCTTGGCTACGTCCAACAGCCCGCGAGGATGTCTGCCATATAGCAGTTCGAAGAGCGAGAACCCAGTAGAGACTGGGGCACCTCTCGCACTGCGAACATAAGCTAGGGCAGGAGGAGGTCCCAGTCCCTTCCATCTTTGGACGCCACTCTTTTTAACATATTTTTTAAGGTTTGGTTAAACCTTTCTACCAGACCGGCCGTTTGCAGATGGTAAACGGACGTCCGTAACTGTTTTATGTGCAGCAATTTGCAAGTTCTCTCATGACCTTGGACATGAACGGGGTCCCATGGTCCGTCAAAACGTCTTTGGGTAGCCCTACGCAGGAAAATATCTCCATTAAGTCTTTAGCTATGAGTTTGGCCGATGTATGCCGCAGTGGTACCGCCACCGGGTAGCGTAGTCTAGGATGACTAAAATGTGTTGGTACCCTCTACACTCTTCCACCTCTCTAAACACACTGGGCCAGTAAAACCGCTGTAGTATATGTCCTGTGTTTTCTGCAATCCCAGATCACCCCCGAGAACATGTTGGTGCGCTAGATCTAGTACCAGTTTGCGATAAGCTTTGGGCACCACCAACTGTTCAATAGTTGGTTGACCCAATACAGCAAATCATGGAGGACCATAAAATGTGGAAATATCGAATCGTCCCCCGGTTGTTGTGGTTCTCCATCGATCATTAACACCTTCTCCCAGGCTCGGGATAATGGGTCCCGGTGTTGTGCTGTACCAAAATTATCACCAGAGACATTCAGGTCTGCCAATTCAAGGCCCGGCGGCAAGTCCTCCACCTCCCCAACCATCACCTTTAGCGGGGTTGTTTCCCCCTCATCCACCGTTGGCCCTTCGGCCTCGAGTTCCCAGGGTTCTGGCCTCCCACCTGAGCAAGGCCAATCCACTGGGGCTATCCCTGACTCTTGGGGGCCGGTAAGTCTCATAACTGGCCACGGGAAGTCTCTTCCTATTATCAGTTCAAGCTGCCGGCTTTCTCAATGCGCCTGCGCCGAATACTGAACGGGACGGTGCAGGCGCGAGATTTACACGGCAGACAGGGCCAGCAGGAGAACTAACGCTGGCCTGGCCCTGTCAATTAAGACAGATGGGCGTAGAAATGAGGTGGGCGAACGGAGCCTCTAAGAGCAGGTGCAACGCCCCCCTGCTCCTAGAGGCTCATTTGCATATAATAAAAGTTAAAGTTAAACGAAAACGGGGGCATACTTAAATAAAAGTTACATTCAGGTGTAGTTCTGCTTTTACTGTACAATGTGATTATCAAAGATGCTTGTCACTAGAGAATAAGACGAGGTATAAAACGTGCCGCTCTTATGAAAAAAACTTGGATTATAGGCAGCAAAAAGAAGAAAATGATATTCACTTAACCCTGAACAAGCCGCGGACATGACAGCTGAGACACAGAATACAAAGGGTCACATTATACAAGACCTTACAGCGAGAGCCTGCAGATTACTGCCCCGGAGATGAGCCACTGAACATGCAGGAATTTACAAAATGCATATTACTTGCTGGTTATTTATATGGAAAATGTTCACCGAGCGTCCGACGGTTTATTTCTCCTCTAATCTCGAATTTCTAGTTATTGCGATAAAGTCCATGAAGCTTTTCCCTCCTGGATGCGATAGATATAATCAGTGTACACCTGGAGAGGGAAGAGCAAGCAGGGACTGTGCATTGCTGGGAAGCCTGGGTGACTGTGTGACTGTCACCTGGGTGGCGGCTAAAAATTCCTGCTATACAGTGCCTTTAAACCCTTAGGGACCGGGCTCATTTTCACCTTAAGGACCAGAACATTTTTTGAAAATCTGACCAATGTCACTTTATGTGTGGATAACTTTAAAACGCTTTTACTTATCCAGGCCATTCTGAGATTGTTTTCTCATCACGTATTGTACTTCATGACAGTGGTAAAACTGAGTAAAAAAAATACATTTTTATTTATAAAAAAAATCAAAATTTACAAAAAAATATGAAAAATTTGCTAATTTCCAAATTTCAATTTCTCTACTTTTATAATAGATTGTAATACCTCCAAAAATAGTTATTACTTTACATTCCCCATATGTCTACTTCATGTTTGGATCATTGTGAATGCCATTTTATTTTTTGGGGACGTTAAAAGGCTTAGAAGTTTAGAAGCAAATCTTTAAATTTTTCATACAATTTCTAAAACCCACTTTTTCAGGACCAGTTCAGGTCTGAAGTCACTTTGTGAGGCTTACATAATAGAAACCACCCCAAAATGACCCCATTTTACAAACTACACCCCTCAGGGTATTCAAAACTGATTTTACAAACGTCGTTGACCCTTTAGGTGTTCCACAAGAATTAATGGAAAATAGAGATAAAATTTCAAAATTTGTTTACGGGCTGTACGGGCACACAGCAGGGCGCAGAAGGAAAGGAATGCTATACGGTTTTTGGAATGCAGATTGTGCTGGACTGGTTTTTTGACACCATGTCCCATTTAAAGCCCCCCTGATGCACCGCTAGAGTAGAAACTCCAAAAAAGTGACACTATTTTGGAAACTATGGGATAGGATGTCAGTTTTGTTGGTACTAGTTTAGGGTACATATGATTTTTGGTTGCTTTATATTACACTTTTTGTAAGGCAAGGTAACAAGAAATAGCTGTTTTGGCACCGTTTTTATTTTTTGTTATTTGCAACATTCATCTGACAGGTTAGATCATGTGGTATTTTTATAGAGCAGGTTGTCATGGACGCAACAATACCAAATATGACAACTTTTTTTGGATGTTTGTTTCAGTTTTACATAACAAAGCATAAAAAAATAAAATGATTCTTTAGTGTCTCTACATTCTGAAAGCCATCGTTTTTTTTATTTTTTGGGCGACTTTCTTGTGTAGAGGTTCATTTTTTTCGGGATGAGATGACGGTTTGATTGGTACCATTTTGGGGTGGATATGACTTTTTGATTGCTTGGTATTAAACTTTTTGTGATGTAAGGACACAGTGTTTTTTTTTAACGGTGTTCACCTGAGGGGTTAGGTCATGTGATATTTTTATAGAGCAGGTTCTTACGGACGCGCCGGAACAGCCTGCCGGACTCCCCTGCCGCTAGTGTGAAGCTAGCCTTAAATGTATTTTATTGGGATTTTATGTGATAAACCAACACAAAGTTAGCCATTTGCAGACACGGCTGTCGGTTTTGGTGGACGGCCATGTCTTGGTATGTTTGCAGTTGTGCCATACTCCTTCCATTTAAGGATGATGGATTGAGATGTTCAGAGCTTGGGATATTTTTTAAAATCTAAACCTGCTTTACACTTCTGCACAACTTTATCCCTGACCTGTCTGGTGTGTTCCTTGGTTTTCATGATGCTGTTAAATCACTAATGTTCTCTATCAAACCTCTGAGGCCGTCACAGAACAACAGCTGGGGTTATACTGAGAATAAATCACACACAGATGGACTCAATGTACTAATGAGGTCTGAAGGCAATTGGATTTTATTTAGGGTTATCAGAGTACAGGGGCTGAATACTAATGCACACCACAATTTTCAGATTTTTATTTATTAAACATTGTGAAAAACATGTATCATTTTCTTTTAACTTCACACAAACTTGCTACTTTGTATTATCGGTCTATCACATAAAATCCCAATAAAATACATAAAAGTTTGTGAGTGTAATGTGAAAAATGTGTAAAAGTTCAAGGGGTATAAATATTTTTTCAAGGCACTGTATCTAACCAGGGGTTAGGTAAAGGGTCAGGAGTGTAAATGAGTGGACTATTCTGTACCTGCAAATTCCTCCAGTTTCTTCGCATTTAATGTAACATATCTAGCCTTTGGGTTCCAAATTTGGGGATTTCATCTATGTCTCAATTTTTGGGTTTGGTCTGAATTTTAAATTCTGGGGTCTGATTAGGGATTTTTATCTGAGGTCTGCATTTTGGGGTCTCATCTAGGGTCTTATTGTTTGGGTCTGGTGTGGGGTTGAAGGTCTGATCTCGGGTCTTTTGGTTTGGTCTGAGGTCTGAATTTTGTGGTTTGATTAGGTCTTTGACATGAATTTAGGGTTGAGTCTGAATTAAAGGGGTTGTCCTGTTTTTGTAGAAATTGTAATTTTAACAGCAAATGGCAGCTGAGGTCTTATAATATGGCAGGATACAGGGAATATCTGGAAAAATTGTATAGTCCGACAGACCCCATGCCAAGACAAGCCACATACCAAGAATCCCCATTCCTGGGCCTATTGCAAAATCTTTAACAACCCCTTCCCCTTAGGCCTCATGCACTCGACCGTTGTGTTCCGTTCCGCAAAATGGGGTTCCGTTGTTCCGTGATCCGTTTCCGTGGGTCTTCCTTTATTTTTGGAGGACCACCAGACATAAAGGAAAGTAAAAAAAAGTCTAAAACAGGTTTGCCATGCAAATGATAGGAAAAAAAACGGACACGGACGCGGATGACAATCTTGTGTGCCTCTGCGTTTTTTAGTGGTCCCATTGACAGTTTGTATGATTATTTGATAGGACACACAAATTGTAAATAAAGAATCTGGAATTTGAAGTTTAAATCTCATTATAACACATTGATACATTGTTCTACCAAATGTTACTAAATAATAAAAGTTTTGTGTCATCTGAGATTCTTAGGTTCCGTAAAATCAATTTATTGCAATTAAACAGGAAACGACTGGGAATATCGTATGATATCATTTCTAAATGTAACAATCATATTATAACTAATTATAATAATAATAATCACAGCAATAAAGATGATTATGTCAATGTATTTTTATACTTCACTGACTTTCCTGGCACTTTTACATCTAGTTGTAAAGAAAAGTGACTCCCACAGAAAATATCTTCTATCAATTATTGTAGGATTTACATTTTATATTTCCTGTTACTCAATTAGTGTCAATGTATTCAACAGCATCTTATCATCATCACTCACATCAGCGACATGTTCAGCTATTATAATTTTCCATGAAACCCAACACTTCCACTTGGGGTACAGGGAATGACACTGACACTTGAGGTATAGGATAGTCACACTGAAACTTGGGGTACAGGATAATGACACTGACACTTTGGGTACAGGATAATAACACTGACACTTGGGGTACAGGATAGTCACACTGAAACTTGGGGTACAGGATAATGACACTGACACTTGGGGTACAGGATACTGACACTGACACTTGGGGTACAGGGAAATGACATTGACACTTGGGGTATAGGATAGTCACACTAAAATTTGGGGTACAGGATAATGACACTGACACTTGGGGTACAGAATAATGACACTTGGGGTACAGGATAATGACACTGACACTCGGGGTACAGGATAATGACACTGACACTCGGAGTACAGGATAATGACAATGACACTTGGGGTACAGGATAATGACACTGACATTCGGGGTACAGGATAATGACACTGATACTTGGGGTACAGGGAAATGACACTGACACTTGGGGTACAGGATAATGACACTGACACTTGGGGTACAGGATAATGACGCTGGCACTTGGGGTACAGGATAATGACGCTGACACTTCGGGTACAGGATAATGACACTGACACTCGGGGTACAGGATGATGAAACTGACACTCGGGGTACAGGATAATGACACTGACACTCGGGGTACAGGATAATGACACTGACACTCGGGGTACAGGATAATGACACTGACACTCGGGGTACAGGATAATGACACTGACACTCGGGGTACAGGATAATGACACTGACACTCGGGGTACAGGATAATGACGCTGACACTCGGGGTACAGGATAATGACGCTGACACTTGGGGTACAGGATAATGACGCTGACACTTGGGGTACAGGATAATGACGCTGACACTTGGGGTACAGGATAATGACGCTGACACTTGGGGTACAGGATAATGACGCTGACACTTGGGGTACAGGATAATGACACTGACACTTGGGGTACAGGATAATGACACTGACACTTGGGGTACAGGATAATGACACAGACACTTGGGGTACAGGATAATGACACTGACACTCGGGGTACAGGATAATGACAATGACACTTGGGGTACAGGATAATGACACTGACACTCGGGGTACAGGATAATGACACACTGACACTTGGGGTACAGGATAATAACACTGACACTTGGGGTACAGGGAAATGACACTGACACTTGGGGTACAGGATGATGACACTGACACTTGGGGATCAGGATAATGACACTGACACTTGGGGTACAGGATAATGACGCTGACACTTGGGGTACAGGATAATGACACTGACTCGGGGTACAGGATAATGACACTGACTCGGGGTACAGGATAATGACACTGACACTCGGGGTACAGGATAATGACACTGACACTCGGGGTACAGGATAATGACACTAACACTCGGGGTACAGGATAATGACACTGACACTCGGGGTACAGGATAATGACGCTGACACTCGGGGTACAGGATAATGACACTGACACTTGGGGTACAGGATAATGACACTGACACTTGGGGTACAGGATAATGACGCTGACACTCGGGGTACAGGATAATGACACTGACACTTGGGGTACAGGATAATGACACTGACACTTGGGGTACAGGATAATGACACTGACACTCGGGGTACAGAATAATGACACTGACACTTGTGGTACAGGATAATGATGCCGACACTCGGGGTACAGGATAATGACACTGACATTCGGGGTACAGGATAATGACACTGATACTTGGGGTACAGGGAAATGACACTGACACTTGGGGTACAGGATAATGACACTGACACTTGGGGTACAGGATAATGACGCTGGCACTTGGGGTACAGGATAATGACGCTGACACTAGAGGTACAGGATAATGACACTGACACTTGGGGTACAGGATAATGACACTGACACTCGGGGTACAGGATGATGAAACTGACACTCGGGGTACAGGATAATGACACTGACACTCGGGGTACAGGATAATGACACTGACACTCGGGGTACAGGATAATGACACTGACACTTGGGGTACAGGATAATGACACTGACACTTGGGGTACAGGATAATGACACTGACACTTGGGGTACAGGATAATGACACTGACACTCGGGGTACAGGATAATGACACACTGACACTTGGGGTACAGGATAATAACACTGACACTTGGGGTACAGGGAAATGACACTGACACTTGAGGTACAGGATGATGACACTGACACTTGGGGATCAGGATAATGACACTGACACTTGGGGTACAGGATAATGACGCTGACACTTCGGGTACAGGATAATGACACTGACTCGGGGTACAGGATAATGACACTGACACTCGGGGTACAGGATAATGACACTCGGGGTACAGGATAATGACACTAACACTCGGGGTACAGGATAATGACACTGACACTCAGGGTACAGGATAATGACGCTGACACTCGGGGTACAGGATAATGACACTGACACTTGGGGTACAGGATAATGACACTGACACTTGGGGTACAGGATAATGACACTGACACTCGGGGTACAGAATAATGACACTGACACTTGGGGTACAGGATAATGACACTGACACTCGGGGTACAGAATAATGACACTGACACTTGTGGTACAGGATAATGACACTGACACCCGGGGTACAGGATAATGACACTGAGACTCGGGGTACAGGATGATGAAACTGACACTCGGGGTACAGGATAATGACACTGACACTCGGGGTACAGGATAATGACACTGACACTCGGGGTACAGGATAATGACACTGACACTTGGGGTACAGGATAATGACGCTGACACTTGGGGTACAGGATAATGACGCTGACACTAGAGGTACAGGATAATGACACTGACACTTGGGGTACAGGATAATGACACTGACACTCGGGGTACAGGATGATGAAACTGACACTCGGGGTACAGGATAATGACACTGACACTCGGGGTACAGGATAATGACACTGACACTCGGGGTACAGGATAATGACACTGACACTTGGGGTACAGGATAATGACGCTGACACTTGGGGTACAGGATAATGACGCTGACACTTGGGGTACAGGATAATGACACTGACACTTGGGGTACAGGATAATGACGCTGACACTTGGGGTACAGGATAATGACGCTGACACTCGGGGTACAGGATAATGACGCTGACACTCGGGGTACAGGATAATGACGCTGACACTCGGGGTACAGGATAATGACACTGACACTTGGGGTACAGGATAATGACACTGACACTTGGGGTACAGGATAATGACGCTGACACTCGGGGTACAGGATAATGACACTGACACTTGGGGTACAGGATAATGATGCTGACACTTGGGGTACAGGATAATGGCGCTGACACTTGGGGTACAGGATAATGACGCTGACACTTGGGGTACAGGATAATGACGCTGACACTTGGGGTACAGGATAATGACACTGACACTTGGGGTACAGGATAATGACACTGACACTTGGGGTACAGGATAATGACACTGACACTTGGGGTACAGGATAATGACACAGACACTTGGGGTACAGGATAATGACACTGACACTCGGGGTACAGGATAATGATGCTGACACTCGGGGTACAGGATAATGACACTGACACTTGGGGTACAGAATAATGACATTGACACTTGGGGTACAGGATAATAACACTATGCTATGGACAGTGGCATCTAAGGGGTTAAACAGCTGGGACCAACACTAGCAATAATCTCAGCTATTACAGCCGGGTATCCGCTGTGTGTTAAAGCTGACATTCGCTGCTGAAACTACCGCTATACCATAAATGTACGACACGGAGCGTTAATGTAATAACCGCCATGCCGTATATTTATGCCATTTTGTGTTAAGGGGTTAATAAACCTTGTGGTCACCACTCACTGCACTGATGTATATTGACCCCTTTATCATTTCCATGTGAAGCTACCAGGAGGATGCACTTTGATAATCTGGTGTGTACCCAGGGGCTATTGTGGACATTCAGATGTGGCATATCCTATCATTAAAATGATGGTTATTTGTACTGGAAAGAGACATAAAAGATAATAGCAGGTTGAGAGGTTGGGATTTCCTTGTTCTGGTCCTGGCGGCCGCACTTCTCAGTATTTAGTATCACATTTCAGCATGCCAACTCTCCATGTGCTGATATTATAATACATGGACGCCACTGATCGTTGTGTCTGTCATTATCATCAGAATAATTGTGGTTTGTGCAGAGGAGGAGTAAACACAGTGGGGGTCATTTGCTATAGCTTAAAGTTGCAAAGTTTGTTGTAAGTCCTGGTTTGCAGCAAAATGAGGGACTTCTTAGCTTTTTCCGACAACCTTGTAAATTTTCCCAAAAATCGATTTCAGTTCTGCAGCATTGATGGCAGAAGATGCGACAAATTTAGTTAAAAGAGTGCGTCTGGTAGTGAATTGGTTGGATCTTCCCCCAGCAGGGTTTATACTAATATGGCATGTGAAGCTCATAGTGGATATTAACTCATAGTGGATACTAGTGGATACATGGCATCCGTAGCTCCTTGTGGATACATGGTATTTGTAACTCCTCGTGGATACATGACATCTGTAGCTTCTCGTGGAAACACTGTATCTGTAGCTTCTTGTGGATACATTGGATCTGTAGCTCCTCATGGATACATTGTATCTGTAGCTCCTTGTGGATACATAGTATGTGTACCTTCTCGTGGAAACATTGTACCTGGAGCTCCTTGTGGATACATGGTATTTTTAGCTCCTCGTGGATACATTGTATCTGTAGCTCCTCAAGAATACATGGTATCTGTAGCTCCTCGTGGATACATGGTATTTGTAGCTCCTTGTGGATACATGGTATCTGTAGCTCCTTGTGAAGACATTGTTTCTGTAGATCCTTGTGGAGACATTGTATCTGTAGCTCCTTGTGGATACATGATATTTGTTGCTTCTTGTAAATACATTGTATATGTAACTCCTCGTGGATACATTGTATCTGTAGCTCCTCGTGGATACATGATATCTGTAGCTCCTTGTGGATACATGGCATCTGTAGCTTCTTGTGGATACATGGTATTTGTAGCTCCTTGTGGATACATTGTATCTGTAGCTCTTCGTGAAATCATTGTATCTGTATCCCCTTGTGGATACATGGTATTTGTAGCTTCTTGTAGATACTGTACATGGTATCTGTAGCTTCTTGTGGAAACATTGTATCTGTAGCTCCTCATGGATACATGATATCCGTAGCTCCTCGTGGATACATGGTATCTGTAGCTCCTCGTGGATACATGGTATTTGGAGCTCCTTGTGGATACATGGTATCTGTAGCTCCTTGTGAAGACATTGTTTCTGTAGCTCCTTGTAGAGACATTGTATCTGTAGCACCTTGTGGATACATTGTATTTGTAGCTTCTTGTAAATCCATTGTATCTGTAACTCCTCGTGGATACATTGTATCTGTAGCTCCTTGTGGATACATGATATCTGTAGCTCCTTGTGGATACATAGCATCTGTAGCTTCTTGTGGATACATGGTATTTGTAGCTCCTTGTGGATACATTGTATCTGTAGCTCTTCGTGGAATCATTGTATCTGTATCCCCTTGTGGATACATGGTATTTGTAGCTTTTTGTGGATACTGTACATTGTATCTGTAGCTCCCCGTGAATACATGATATCCGTAGCTCTTCATGGATACATGGTATCTGTAGTTCCTTGTGGATACATGGTATCCGTAGCTCCTTGTGGATACATGGTATTTGTAACTCCTCATGGATACATGGCATCTGTAGCTTCTCATGGAAACATTGTATCTGTAGCTTCTTGTGGATACATTGTATCTGTAGCTCCTTGTGGATACATAGTATGTGTACCTTCTCGTGGAAACATTGTACCTGGAGCTCCTTGTGGATACATGGTATTTTTAGATCCTCGTGGATACATTGTATCTGTAGCTCCTCGTGGATACATGGTATCTGTAGCTCCTTGTGGATACATGGTATTTGTAGCTCCTTGTGGATACATGGTATCTGTAGCTCCTTGTGAAACATTGTATCTGTAGCTCCTCGTGGATACATGGTATCTGTAGCTCCTTGTGGATACATGGTATTTGTAGCTCCTTGTGGATACATGGTATCTGTAGCTCCTTGTGAAGACATTGTATCTGTAGCTCCTCGTGGATACATGGTATCTGTAGCTCCTCGTGGATACATTGTATCTGTAGCTCCTTGTGGATACATGGTATTTGTAGCTCCTTGTGGATACATGGTATCTGTAGCTCCTTGTGAAGACATTGTATCTGTAGCTCCTTGTGGATACATTGTATCTGTAGCTCCTTGTGGATACATGGTATCCGTAGCTCCTTGTGGATACATGGTATTTGTGACTCCTCGTGGATACATGGCATCTATAGCTTCTCGTGGAAACATTGTATCTGTAGCTTTTTGTGGATACATTGGATCTGTAGCTCCTCATGGATACATTGTATCTGTGCAGCGTCCCACTACATGTGTTTGGGCACTGCTTAAAAGCACTTTTTACCCTAAAAACTGTATTATGTGACTTTGTACTAATTTATCTGCTAAATCCCTGTTACCAGGCAGATAAGGTGTAATTTATACATCCCACCACTAGATGGGGATAGTACTTAGGTCATATATATATATATATATATATATATATATACCTAGGTCAGGCCTAGTTAGTCAGTTGAGATTAGTGGTTGAGAATGGATCAGAGTTTAGAGCAGATCTGAGTAGATCAGATTAGATCAGTGGGAGAGAATGCAGAGTGAAGACTCCACACCACAGATTAATGAGTGGAGCCAACTTCGCTATGAGGTAGTACCAAGGTGTGAGGCGCAGAAGAGCGTTTTCCTTCTGTGGCCGGACTATACACTTGCATCTCTGACCAGTAGGAGAGAGTTTGCCTCCCTGGAATAGAAACAAGCTTCCTAAAGATTCATCGGTGATAACAGCCATTATTGAGGGCCACAGACACCTCTGCGCATGGTGGAGGACTTATAGCTTCCGGCAGCACACCATACTTCTGGGAAACAGAGTAGCTACCTGTCCCAATGTTCAGCTTGTAGGGAAAGGACAAGGTATAGGACTGAGCACATCAATAGGAATAAGGTACTCCCCAACCACAGCTCAAATCCAGCCTAATAAAGCCTAGGAACAGTGGATCTGCAGATTAACTCTAACACCATCAAGAGACTGTATTTTGTACTGCTGCAGCCAAAGTCAACCTCAGTAAAAGTTGTGAGTTGCACCTTACCACTGTCTACCTCATTATTACCACTATTGGTTGTACCACCATTAACGGTACTGGCGTCACGATAAATACCATCAAGGGACTCAGCCGCAACAAGCACCCTAAGCACCGCTAACATCAAGGGCACCTCAACCACCATCTTGGCTGATGCTTCCCTACCACAGAGCGTGCCCCGGAGGATTTCGTGCTGTCCACCTCAACACTGTGCTGCTGGCCCAGGGAGGCTATCTGCTAACCGTGAGTAAACTGATGAACTGTGTGTTATTATTTGGCCCCTCATCGGTCCACCGTGCACCTCACGTGTTGCCCCTGCGCTATTGGCTGGCTGCATCTGTAGCTCCTTGTGGATACATTGGATCTGTAGCTCCTCATGGATACATTGTATCTGGAGCTCCTTGTAGATACATGGTATTTTTAGCTCCTTGTGGATACATTGTATCTGTAGCTCCTCATGGATACATGGTATCTGTAGCTTCTTGTGGATACATGGTATCTGTAGCTTCTTGTGGATACATGGTATCTGTAGCTCCTTGTGAAGACATTGTATCTGTAGCTCCTCGTGGATACATTGTATCTTTAGCTCTTTGTGGATTCATGATATTTGTAGCTTCTTGTGGACACAGTGTACGGTATCTGTAGCTTGTCATATTCTTGGAGATTTCCAAGTTTTGTTGATATGCAGTGAAGACTGTTTGGCTGAAGATTGGATGAGACTCCTGGCACTGTCTTCTGCTGAACGTGCCAGTGACATATCGTCCCATAAATGTGAGCGGTAACTGAACGAGCAGTCACATAGTAATAACTAATAACGTGTCAGAAGGAAATGACTGGATTTCAGGCTTAGTTACAATACTGCGCAGAGGATCCCTGTGGAACAGTCACATTAATAAAGTCGTTATCCAGAATGATGTGATGTATTTAAATGGTTGTCCCGGACTAGAAAACACTGCACCTGCCCAGGAGTTATGTCCAGCCCTGAGATAAATGTAGCTGCGTTGCAATACCACACACAGTCTGTGGACAGGTATAGCGACATCATGAGTTAATGGGTCACGAGATCAGGGATCAGATCAGTTAATGGAGTTATTTATATAGTAAATATAGAGGGGAAAACAATCTGACATCACTGTCCTGACAGAAGAGCTGATCTCTGGGGATCAAAGCCCTTACAATCAGATAGATTGACAGAAACTCACTTAAAGGAACACTCTAAACAAATGTGACAAGTGTAGTGTGCCTTTTGCAGGGTCTGAGGAGGTGGAGCATGACACAGGGGATTAAATTATGCCAAAGAGAGTAGCTATGCCCCACCCACTCAGCCCCTACACTAGGCACAGCAGAATGTATCAGGTTTGCCTGGAGTGTCCATTTAATTAAATGGTGCTGTCCAAAATGGATAGCCCCTTTTCAGTGGAACTCTGCACACGATCATCTCTGCTACTCAAAAATTTTGCTTCCATTCTATTTTGCTGATAGATAGATAACAGATAGATAATAGATAGATAATAGATAGATAAAAGATAGATAGATAGATAACAGATAGATAATAGATAGATAAAAGATAGATAGATAAAAGATAGATAGATAGATAGATAGATATTAGATAAATAGATAGATAGATAGATAGATAGATAGATAGATAGATAGATAGATAGATAGATAGATAGTGTGGAGTTTCGCTCTGGTAGATAGGATAAGCAGGTGCAGTACAGAGGCAAAATACAAGTTCTTAACTCAAACTTCAGTGTTTATTCACACGTGCGGCAGTTGCACAAAACAACATGTCACTTTGCAGTCTTTGGTGTTAATTCACACACAAATGGAAAGTTCAATTTGCACAGAACACCACGTCACTTTGCAGTCTTTGGTGTTAATTCACGCACAATGGAAAGTTCATATTGCGCAAGTCACCTTGTTCTGCCCCCAGTAGTCCACAGCAGGCTTTAGGGGGCCTGTTCCCCTGCACATGGGTCTCAGTCCTCCAGTCCGGCACAAAACCTCATATCCCAACACAGAGACTCAGCTGCTGAGCCCAGCTGCATATTTAAGGACAGACAGGTGCTGCCAAAATACCTGCCTTCCCAGACAAAACCCCTCACTGTGTCACATACCCCCCTTTGTTCAACCCTGAGAGGGTGAACACACACCAGACAGTGTACCCGGGACAGGGCATCCGAGTTTCCCTGTAACCGGCCTGTCCTGTGTTCCACCGAAAACGTAAAGTTTTGTAAGGACAGAAACCATCGGGTGACCCGGGCATTTCTGTCCTTGGCATTTCTGTCCATTTGAGAGGGGAATGGTCAGTCACCAGGTGCAAATTTCTCCCCAACAAATAATAGCGGAGAGACTCGAGTGCCCACTTGATAGCCAGGCACTCTCTCTCCATTATACTGTACCGGATCTCGGCTGGGGTGAGCTTACAGCTGAGGAAGACAATGGGATGCTCCTCCCCATTGACTTCCTGAGACAGTACAGCACCGAGGCCTACTTCGGAGGTATTGGTCTGTACTATAAACTCCCTTTTAAAGTTGGGCGTCTCCAAAACCTGGGACCCGCACAGGGCCGACTTCAAAGTGGAGAAAGCCTCTTCCGCCCAATCATCCCAGTGAACCATCACTGCCTTGTGTCCCTTCAAGAGCCCTGTCAATGGCCCGGCCACCATAGCAAAGTGGGGGACAAACCTCCTATAATAGCCCACCATTCCCAGGAATGACTTTACTTGCCTAGGGGTGACAGGACAGGGCCAATTTCTTATTGCCTCTATTTTGTTCACTTGGGGTTTGATGACTCCGCGCCCAATGACATACCCCAGGTACTTAGTCTCCTCTAACCCTATCGCACATTTTTTCTGATTAGTGGTTGGTCCAGCCTTCCTAAGGGAGTCCACTACATCCTGCACTTTGGGTAGGTGACTTTCCCAGTCGGTACTGTGGATGACAATATCGTCCAGGTAAGCCGAAGCATACCGACGATGTGGACGAAGCACAATGTCCATAAGTCGCTGAAAAGTGACGGGGGCGCCATGCAGACCAAAGGGTAAGACCTTGTACTGATACAGCCCCTCAGGTGTGACGAAGGCAGTTTTCTCTTTGGCAGCCTCCGTTAAGGCGCCTGCCAGTACCCTTTCGTGAGGTCCAAAACAGAAAAGTACCGTGTTTGTCCTAACCTTTTGACTAACTTGTCGCCGAGCCTCGGGTACCCGGTATGGTTTTAACGGGACTTTTGCCTGAGGCTCAGTGACAATGTCATGCTGGATTATTGAAGTGCGTCCAGGGAGGTCCGAGAACACATCCGTGTTCCGACTAACAAACTCCCTGGCTTCCTGAGTCTGTTTAGAGGAGAGACTGTCAGCAATTTTTACGGTGGCAACCGCCTCTCTTGCATCAGACAGAGGGGCCGGTACCTCTTCTCCTAGAAAACCCGGCCGTGGGCTGTCTTTTGTACAGGTTTCCCTATCTTTCCACGGTTTGAGTTAATTCACATTAACTGGTGTACCATGTAGTTTACATCTCCAATTTTCTCGAGTACCTCATAGGGCCCCTGCCACCTAGCCAGGAACTTACTGTCCACAGTTGGCACCAGAACCAAGACCCGATCACCCGGGTTAAAGACCCGGACCCGAGCCTGCCGATTATAGACCTGACCCTGGGCTCGCTGAGCGGCCTCCATATGCTCCCTAACAAGAGGCAACACTGTCTCTATCCGATCTTGCATCTTGGTAACCTACTCAATGACACTTTTATGTGGAGTGGGTTGTTGTATCCACGCCTCTTTGGCCACGTCCAAGAGACCGTGAGGGTGTCTGCCATATAGCAGTTCGAAGGGCGAGAACCCAGAAGAGGCCTGGGGCACCTCTCACACTGCGAACATGAGATAGGGCAGAAGGAGGTCACAGTCCTTCCCATCTTTAGACACTACCCTTTTCAACATATTTTTTAATGTTTGGTTAAACCTTTCTACCAGACCGTCCGTTTGCGGATGGTAAATGGACGTTCGTAGTTGTTTTATGTGCAGCAAGTTCCCTCATTACCTTGGACATAAAAGGGGTTCCCTGCTTGGTCAGCACCTCTTTAGGTAGTCCTACTTGGGAGAATATCTCCATTAACTCCTTAGCTATGAGTTTGACCGAGGTATGTGGCAGTGGCACCGCCTTCGGGTACCGAGTGGCGTAGTCTAGGATGACTAGATGTGTTAATGCCCTCTGGCGGACTTTGGTACTGGGCCTATGAGATCCATAGCTATTCAGTCAAACGTTACCTCGATAATTAGGAGAGGTACTAGGGGACTACGGAAATGTGACTGGGGTCTAGTTATCTGGAAAGTCGGGCAAGACTTACAAAACTCTTCCACCTCTCTGAATATGCTGGGCCAGTAAAACCGCTGTAGAATACGATCCTGAGTTTTCTGCAGCCCCAGGTGACCCCCGAGGCGTGTTGGTGGGCTATATCTAACACGAGTTTGCGATAAACCTTCGGGACCACCAACTGTTCAATAGGCTCACCCCGTAGTTGGTTTACCCGATATAACATATCCTGATGAACCACAAAACAGGGAAACACTGACTCTGCCCCAGGTTGTTGTGGTTCCCCATCTACTATTAACACATTTTCCCAGGCTCGGGATAGAGTTGGGTCCCAACGTTGGGTGGTACCAAGACATTGAGGTCTGCCAATTCAGGACCCAGCGGCAAGTCCTCCACGTCTCCCACCATCACACTTAGCGGGGTTGTCTCCCACTATTCCACCGAAGTGGCGGTCACTAGTGTTGCTCTGGTGCTCTGGCCGAACACATCGGGATGCTCAGGTGCTCTACCGAGCACCCGAGTATAATGAAAGTCAATGGGAGAATCCGAGCATTAAACCAGGCACCCCCTGCTCTGAAGAGGGGAGGGTGCCTGGTTCATAGGAAAAGTTCAGAAAATGATGGATAGAGATGGCCTTGCGGTTTGCCCGGCTGTCGTTTCGCGGAGAACTTTGCCTGTTCGCGATTCGCCGAACATGCGAACATATGGAGAAATTCGCGCCCGCCATATTATTTTACATTGTGAAGAACTTTGCCCCATGACACATCCATCAGGTGGTACAGGACAGCCAATTGAGACGTTTCCGCACATGGACATACCCCCTACCATACAAATAAACCTGATCTGGCCGCCATTTTACATTCAGTGTTTTGCCAGTGTAGGGAGAGGTTGCTGTGTGGAGCAGGGACAGGCTGTTAGGGACACCAAACACTAGCTAATAGGGCCACAAAAGTCATTTTAAGCACAAGTATAGGTGTGCTATCGATAGGTGTGATACACAGAGGGGTGCGATATACTTATAATATACTTTTATAATGAGTCAAAAACACATAGATCTATATAGTGATCACCTGGAAGTCGGTGGCCTAGGGGCTAGGGGCTTACTAGGGCCATTTTTATATAGGGTAAGGTTCCGGACGGGGTCGCTCTTATCAGGGCGGGTGGTCTGTGGTTAGGCTATCAGGGCCAGAATAGCCCCCCCTGTAGGGCAATATCAGGGACAGTTCTTTGCCCAACCTGTCCTTCAATACCACATCATTATCTAGCCCAGGGATGGATGTTTTTTTGCTTTCCCTCCTGGATTCATCGATGTGCACTGGAACCCTCCTGGATTGTGGTTTCTGATTTGGTGCCGCCGAGCACTTGTTATTGCCGACCACATCTATGCTTTTTGGTTAACTTTAATAATTGAATATATTTTCATTTTGAGGGATATCTTTTCCATTCACACGTCTGCAAAATGGGTCTGCATCTGCTCTGCAATTTTGCGGAACGGGTGCAGACCCATTCATTTTCAATGTGGCCGGAATGTGCTGTCCGCATTTGCGGATCCACATTTGTGCATCCGCACTTCCGCATCTGTGCTTCCGTTTCCGCAAAAAAATAGAACATGTCCTCTTCTTGTCCGCAATTGCAGACAAGATTAGGCATTTTCCATTATAGTGCCGGCGTTGTGCGGTCCACAAATTGCGGAATGCACATTGGCGGTGTCCGTGTTTTGCATATCCGCAAAACACTTACGAACGTGTGAATGGACCCTCATAGTAAAATTATTAAAGGTTACATTTTATCTTCATGTATATTCTAATGGATTGCCTTCCTTGTACAATGTTATAATATACTTTCTAGCATAATTAGGTGAGGCCCTGCAGGTGAGCTGACCCTGTAAAACATTGTAGGTGAGGGCCTGCAGGTGAGCTCACCTTGTACAAGATTGTAGGTGAAGGCCTGCTGGTGACCTTTAAAAACATTTGGAACAAGGGCCTGCTGATCTGACCATCTAAAACATTGTGAGCGAGGGCCTGTTGCCGCTTTGGTGACTCTAGATAACCTGGGGATGATCGCACGTCCCCATGACCGCAACGATCTATTCAGATGTCTGCCCTATCATCTTTCGAAGATATTTTCAGTGCAAACCATGGTGACCACGGGTAATGGGGGAATCATGAATTTGATTCCAGAAAGGGAGCCTGAGAAACAGCTACGGCTACCACATCCAAGCATGGCAGCATGCCTGCAAATTACCTATTAGGTATAATTAGGTGAGGGCCTGCAGGTGAGCTGACCCTGTAAAAGATTTTAGGTGCGGGCCTGCAGGTGAGCTGACCCTGTAAAAGATTGTAGGTGAGGGCCTGCTGGTGAGCTGACCCTGTAAAAAATTATATGTGACGGCCTGCTGGTGAGCTGACCCTGTAAAAGATTGTAGGTGCGAGCCTGCTGGTGAGCTGACCCTGTAAAAGATTTTAGGTGCGGACCTGCTGGTGAGCTGACCCTCTAAAAGGTTGTAGGTGAGGGCCTGCAGGTGAGCTAACTCTCTAAAACATTATATGCGAGGGCCTTCAGATGAGCTAATCCTGTAAAATATTTGAGGTGCGGGCCTGCTGGTGAGCTGACCCTGTAAAAGATTTTAGGTGCGGGCCTAATGGTGAGCTGACCCTCTAAAAGGTTGTAGGCGAGGGCCTGCAGGTAAGCTAACCCTCTAAAATATTATATGCGAGGGCCTTCAGGTGAGCTAACCCTGTAAAACAATGTAGGTGAAGGCCTGCTGGTGAGCTGACCCTGTAAAATATTATATGCGAGGACCTGCTGGTGAGCTGACCCTCTAAAAAATTATATGCGAGGGCCTGCTAGTTAGCTGACCCTGTAAAACCTTATATGCGAGGGCCTGTTGGTGAGCTGACCCTCTAAAAAATTATATGCGAGGGCCTGCTGGTGAGCTGACCCTGTAAAACATTGTACGTAGGTGAAGGCCTGCTGGTGAGTTGACCCTGTAAAACATTATATGCGAGGGCCTGCTGGTGAGCTGACCCTTTAAAAAATTATATGCGAGGGCCTGCTGGTGAGTTGACCCTCTAAAAAATTATATGCGAGGGCCTGCTGGTGAGCTGACCCTGTAAAACATTATATGTGAAGGGCATATATGCGAGGGCATTATATGCGATGAATTAGCATGTATTGATATGATGGAAGAGGAGAAGGAGGATGAGAAAAGAAAGATTCAACCATATACCCTTGTTTGTGGTGGAAGGGGTGCATGGGAATACAGTGTATTCAGTACATTATAAACAACACATTTAAAGTGCCTTTATGTTCATCAGCTTTCCTCTGGTGGAGACGAGAAGTCATGGTCAATCCAGGCCTTGTTCATTTTTTTAAGAGTCAACCTGTCAGCATTTTCAGTTGACAGGCAGATACGCTTATCAGTTATAATGCCACCAGCAGCACAAAATACACGCTCAGACAAAACGCTGGTGGCAGGGCAGGCCAGCACCTCCAAGGTGTAGAGCGCCAGTTCGTGTCACGCGTCTAGCTTGGACACCCAGTAGTTGTAAGGCACTGAGGGATCATTGAGGACTCTGACACGGTCTGCTATGTACTCCTTCACCATCTTTCAAAACTTTTCCCTCCTTGTGACACTAGGCCACGCATCCGGGTGAGGGTGCTGGCGGGGTGTCATGAAACTGTCCCAGGCTTTGGAGAGTGTTGCCCTGCTTCTGTTGGAACTGCAGTGTGTTCCCCTTGTCTCCCTCCTCGGTTGGCAAAGGAACTACGGACTCTGCAGCCAGGGTTGACAGATGGAAATTTTTGGAGCAATTTTTCAACAAGGATCTTCTGGTATTGCACCGTTTTGCTCGTCCTCTCCACCAGAGGAATGAGAGATGAGAAGTTCTCTTTGTAGCGGGGGTGAGCAACCAGTAATCCGTGTTGTCTAAAATGCGTATAACGCGCAGGTCGCCGGAAATGCAGCCTAATATGAAGTCAGCCATGTGTGCCAGAGTACCAACAGGCAAGACTTCGCTGTCGTCATCAAGAGGATCACTCTCAATCTCCTCATCCTCTTCCTCCTCTTCTGCCCACCCACGCTGAACAGATGGAATTAAACTTCCATGGGTACTACCCTCTGTAGCGGAGGCAACCGTCTCCTGCTCCTCCTCCTCCTCTTCATTGTCCAATTCGCGCTGAGAAGACTAAGAGGGTGGTCTGGCTATCACTCTGTGTAATGTCTTCCCCCATTTCCACCTCTTCCACATGTAAAGCGTCCTCCTTAATTATGAGCAGCGAGCGTTTCAGTAGACACAGAAGTGGGAAGGTGACGCTGATAATAGCGTTATCACGGATCACCATCTGTGTTGATTCCTCAAAGTTTCTTAAAACCTCACAGAGGTCAGACATCCATGCCCACTCCTCACTTGTGAAGAGCGGAAGCTGACTGGAAAGGTGATGACCATGTTGCAGCTGGTATTCCACTACTGCCCTCTGCTGCTCACAAAGCCTGGCCAGCATGTGGAACGTAGAGTTTTAGCGCGTGCTCACGTCGCACAACAGCTGGTGAGCTGGCAATTTCAAGCCCTGCTGCAGAGTTGACAGACTGGCTGAAGCTGTCGATGACTTGCGGAAATGTGCACACATGCCGCGCACCTTCACCATTAGCTCAGGCAAATTGGGGTAAGTTTTGATAAACCGCTGAACCACAACACGTGGGCTAGGCATAGGATGTGTTTGAACTTGCCGAGCTCCAAGTAACGGCCATTATCAGACACAACCATGCCGGGTTGTAGGTTGAGTGGTGATACCCACAGCTCAGTCTGGTCTCTTATCCCCTGCCACAGCTCTGCGGCGGTGTGCTGTTTGTCCCCTAAGCATATCAGCTTCAGCCTGTTGCCTCTTCCCCACTGCAGTGCTACACTGCTTCCAGCTACCGGCTGATGGCTGACTGGTGCTGCACGTGGATAATTCTGAGGTGGAAGTGAAGGAGGAGGAGGAGGAGAAGTGGGGTTTGGAGCCACTAACGTAGGTGCTGGCGCAAACCCTGATCGACGTAGGGCCTTCAATCCTTGGCATCGATAGCACCTGTGCCATCCCAGGGTACAACTCGCTCCCGGCCTCTGCAACATTCACCCAGTGTGCTGTTAGGGAAATGTAGCATCCCTGGCCGAATGCACTTGTCCATGTGTCCGTGGTTAAGTGAACCTTCCCAGTAACTGCGTTGGTCAGGGCACGTGTGATGTTACAGGACACATGTTGGTGTAAGGCACACCTTGAAAAATAGTGGCGGCTGGGGACTGCATAACGAGGGACGGCTGCCGACATCAGGCTGCGGAAGGCCTCAGTGTCACCAAGCCTAAATGGCAACATTTCCAGGGTCAGTAATTTGGAAAGCTCCACATTTAGTGCTTAGGCTTGTGGGTGGATGGCGGGTATTTTTGCTTGCGTTCAAAGGCCTGGGGTAAGGACATGGTGATGGTGCTTGTGAAGGTCTAGGTGCAGGGCGGGAGGCATCCGGGCCTGCGCCTTCGAGAGGGGATTAGCCAGAATGTAACATAGGGAAAGAGGAGGCAGTGGTGTGACCCGCAGACAAAGATTGTGCTTGGATGCCATGTGGCGGATCATGCTGGTGGTGGTGAGATTGCTAGTGTTCACGCCCCGGCTCATTTTCATATGGCACAGGTTGCAAACTACTATTCTTTTGTAGTCCGCACTTTCCACAAAAAAGCGCCATACTTGGGAACATCTACCTCTTGGCAAGGGAGATTTCTGCAAGGGGGTGCTCCGTGGAACTGTTGCGGGTCCGCCTTCTCCCTCTTGCCACCCCACTTCCTCTTCCAACCTGTTGCGGTGATGAAGGTCACTCCTCCTCTGTACTGCTGTCCTTGCTCAGCTTTCCACCTTCCCAGGTTAGGTCAGTGACCTCATCGTCTACCACCTCCTCTTCCACTTCCTCACTCTGATCATTCTCCTGATTTGTTGACCTAACCACAACCTCAGTGATTGACAACTGAGTCTCAGCCTCTTCATCAACCTCTTGAGACAGTAATTGGGGTTGACTGATTGGCAACTGTGTCTCATCATCCACCTCATTAAACAGTAATTGCTGTTTCCCACCGTCATGTTCTTGTGACTCTGGATGCTCAAGAGGTTGGGAATCAGGGCACATGATCTCATGTTCCTCTTCAAGCTTGCTTGGCGAGAGGGCCAAATCAAGTAATGGCGATGAAAAGAGGTCCTCAGAATATCCAAGTGTGGAATCACTTGTTTGCCCAGACTCTCCATGGTGGGAGGAAGGAGGATCAGGGTGAGGATTGTGTTGACCAGACTCCTGGCTACTGAGACTGGACTTGGTGGAAGACAGGGTGGTGCTTAACCGACTGGAAGCATTATCTGCTGCAATCCAACCGACCACTTGCTCGCACTGGGCTGGCTGCGAGAGTTGTCCTGCGCTGCCCTGCAAACTGGGACATGAAGCTAGGTATCGTGGATGATTGTTTTTCTTGTGCTCTGGCAGCAGTCACAGTTTCTCCGCACCCACGGCCACGGCCTCTGCATGCACCATCAGCATCACGGCCACTTCCCCATCCCTTACTGCTCGCCTTCTTCATTTTAAATGTGATATATGCTTAAAAGTATGTCACACGTACAGTAGCGTAGGATTTCGAAGTGTATGCTCAAAATTTTTTACAAAGGTATTTGTGATGAGAAAACCTTATACAGGACATGTACCACAGGTAATGTCACTGTACGCAGTGTCTACGGAAAAAGTAAAATGGATGTCACTGATATTTTAGGGATGCGCACACTTTACACAGGAGATGTGGAGCGAATAATTTAACTGTCCGCTGCAGCCTATTACACGGTATTTAGCGCAGGATGCGCTAAAAATATATTTTGCTGCTGTCACACAAAATAGTCCTTAAAAGGTCTTTTGGGTCTCTGAAAATTTTTTTGTATAAAAATCTTCCTATTACACTCCCTACACTGTCTGTCCCTTCCTATGCTCAGATCTTCCTAACACTGAGCAATTTAGCGCAGGTTGCCCTACAAACATATATATAGCTGCTGTCACACACAATAGTCCTTACAAGGACTTTTTGGTCTCTGAAACGTTTTTGTACAAAAAAATATTCAATTACACTCCCTACACTCTCTGTCCCTTCATATGCTCAGCTCTCCCTGACTACGAATGACGCGTTTTGGTCAGCCAATCACTGCAAATGCCAGTAGCCAACATGGCTACTAGCATTACAGTGAGGGCAGTACTTACCTGCACGTTTATTGGCTGCGTAGCAGGCAAGTAACGTGCGGGAGGGAGACTCGAACATGGCACTCGAGCACATGAGGTACTCGAGTGCCATGTTGAAAAGGTGTTCGGCCGAGCATGCTCGATCAACACTAGTGGTCACCCCTATCGCTGGCCTTTGGTCTCAGGTTCCCAGGGTTCTGGTCTCCCCTGTGAGCAGGGCCACTCTGCTAGGGTTACCCCTGTCTCTTGGGTATCGGTAATTCTCGTAGCAGGTCACAGTGCCGGGAAGCCCGGGAAGTCTCTCCTTATTATTAGTTCATTGTGTAGATTGGTGGCGACGGCCACCTCGTGGGTCCTCCTCCCGGCAACCGTGGATAGAGACACCATAGCGGTGGGGTAGTCTTTTAAGTCTCCATGAATACACATTACCCTGACTTTCCGGCCAGTATACTCAGCGAGCCGTACCAGTGTAGCCCTTACTAGGGACTCCAGACTTCCTGAGTCCAGAAACGTCACCGCCAGAGTGTTTCCTACTTCCACCTGGCACAAGTGGTTGTTGTCTATAGTCTTTGGGGTACCGGAGGCACACAGTTTCCTGGCATATAATGAGTGGCGGTAGCCATAGTTAATGTCCATGGGCTCACCCCGACGGGGACAGTCAGCCCTTACGTGGCCAGGCTCCTGGCACCGCCAGCAGACTATCGGAGCCGGGTCTGTAGGGTGTACATCCTGGGCGGGTTTTGTTGGCACAAGTCGCTGGGCCTGGGGTGCAGATTTCTGGGGTTTGACTGCCCCCCTCCCAAAAGAACCCCCCTGTAGATTCCTGGTAGCCTCATAGCATTCCACTAGGTCGACCATCTCAAGGGCATTACCAGGAGACACCTCGCTGATCCAGTGCTGGAGAGGGTATGGCAAAGCCCTCCAGAATACATCAGCCAACAGACGGTCCAGCATAGCAGTGGAACTCAGCACATCAGGCTGCAGCCATTTTTGCAACAGGTATAATAGATGCCCCAAGAGGAAGCACTAGCGAAACGATCGTCGGGCGGCTGCTTCAGACCAGGGTCAGTAGGTATTATTGCACTTGCACTTTATATTGTGTGTGTTTTTCTTTCCCCCCCTCTCCTTTGGCAGCCTCTGCTTGTTGTGGGCTGCACCCAGACTCACACCCTTTCAATTGTTTAGAGTGTGCTTGTATACATATGCTGGGTGCTTATGTTGCTATGTGTGCCCCACCAAGCTGATACTGTCTTATTTGTGCATGGGGGGATACTAGTCCCTTATTGGTTTGGAGCTTTCTCTGTTTTTATATAATTGTCATTACACCGTAGCGTTCCCATTACGTACTGTTTTTTGTATATTTTTAACTGATATACCATATAATGTTTTTGGATATCCAATAAAGGAAATAATTAAATTATAGTGGTTCTCTGTGTGGTTGCTCTTTGAGCTGTGTAGGTGGTAATAGGTATAATAGATCATAATACTAAGGTCTCTTGGGTTCAGCCGGGTTAAACTCCCACTGATGTACCCGCTGGGCCCGGACCAACACATTCACCCCCGGTCTTGCCAGAATCTCACCCTTTACTGTCGGGTAATCGCCTGCTTGATTGTCAGCTAAGTCGAAATACACCTGCTGGGGTCCGGATGACAGGAACGGAGCGACGACCTCAGCCCATTGATCTCGGGGTAACTTCTCCCTCACGGCTACCTTTTCGAACACCGCCAGGTTTCGATGTCATCCGAGGGGGTCATCTTGGGGATCGCCGCACGGACCGCTTTCCGGGCATCGTGGACGCTCTGGGATGCTCCTGCCGTCTGTAAAACCATCACATGTTGTAACAGCAGCTGGTTTGTTTCTTGCTGCTGCTTATTAGACTCCCGCTGCTGCAGGTTAGCCTCCATGAGGGCTTTCACGACAGCTTCCATTTTGTCGAGGAACACGGGTTGTAATCTTGCTGGTTTGATGTAAGACATACAACTGTGCCTGGAAAAAAACTAAAATATTTCGGCCTTCACACCAGCCTCACTGCACTTGCCCGCATCCTTCACCAATTGTGGGGTTTTGCTCTGGTAGATAGGGTAAGCGGGCGCAGTACAGAGGCAAAATACAAGTTCTTAACTCAAACTTCAGTGTTTATTCACACTTGTGGCAGTTACACAACACAACACGTCACTTTGCAGTCTTTGGTGTTAATTTACACACAAATGGAATGTTCAATTTGCACAGAACAAAACGTCACTTTGCAGTCTTTGGTGTTAATTCACACACAATGGAAAGTTCATATTGCACAAGTCACCTTGTTGGCAGTTCTGCCTCCAGTAGTCCACAGCAGGCTTTAGGGGGCCTGTTTCCCCTGCACATGGGTCTCAGTCCTCCAGTCCGGCACAAAACCTCAGATCCCAACACAGAGACTCAGCTGCTGAGCCCAGCTGCATATTTAAGGACAGCCAGGTGCTGCCAAAACCCGGACCGGCACTTAAACTCCGGTCCGGTATTTGAAAATATCTGCCTTCCCAGACCATTCCCCTCACTGTGTCACAGATAGATAGATAGATAGATAGATAGATATGAGATAGAGATAGATAGCTCTTGTCTCTGGCCCCTGTACTCGGGTTTTGGTTCGGTCCATTTGCCGGAGCCGCCTCCACAATGTTTTCCGGTCATTACTGTGTGACTGATGTTCTACAGGTTGCGATGAGGAGGCTCCGGGGTCTGTGACGTCTGGTTGGCCGCAGGCGTCATGGCTATCACTGGGCCCAGCTTTGCTCTTTACTGCGGGAGCGTCTGTAGCTAAGCAGAGTCTCTGAATGTTTCATGGTCGCCATCATTCTCCGAGCCTAAGGACCTCCAGGAGCTATTCCTCAAGCGCAGCGCAGGTGCCGGGCATAGGACATCACTGTGTGACACCAGTAATTCCTGAATCCAGTGACCTCGGTCCATCTGAATTTTCATTATCTTCTTATTTAAAGGGACACTACACCTGGATTCATCTCACTGTGCTGCAGAGCTTAAATGAGTCTACTGCTCTCTGTCATCAGCGACTATGGGATCCCTGTACCCTACACGGATCCAGAAATCTCCCCATCCATTGCTCCAGTTGCTCTGCTAGATTTTCTTCAGGCTGGCAGCTCATGGGATGTGTCTTTTCTGCTACATCTCAGGGATGGGTCCTTTCTGCTGCATCTCGGGGTGTGTCCTTTCTGCTGCACTTCGAGAGTGACTGGGGCATGTATCTCACTCTCTGAAACTTTCACCATTTCTAACAGTAGAAATGTCTGGTAGTAGTTAAAGGATGGAACTGAGCATGTTTGACCATACCCATCTAGTTCTGTAGGTGGATGTGCACAAACTATACAGATTAAACACCAGGGGCGCCACTATAATAAAAATAAATTCTTAAAATTCGTTTTTTATGGTGATTTTGTTATGAAGTGGATATGGATCTGCCATGCCACACTGTTATATAGATCAGAAATACGCCTATAGTAGGCAACCAGTGACTTTACGTAGGACACAAACATATCAGGTGTGAATTGAGATTTAGTGTCACACAATATGTGTATGTTTATATGTATCAAGCAGTGATGAGCGAAGTTTTGAAAAATTCAATTTGGTCGATTCGCTAAACTTCAACAAGAAATTTGACTGGTAATCTGTCACAAATCGCTATAAATCAGGTATACCCGTACATCACGGTGGCTGAGGGAATGTATGGAGCGGGCTGCTGCACTGAGTCTGCTCCATATCATACAGCAGATTAGGGTGAATATGACAAGGGATCAAAAGATCCCAGGTTCTAGCCCCCTAAGGGGGGTTAAAAGTTGTCACTGTAAAAGCAAAAAATTAAAAGTTATAATCACCCCCTTTCCCAATTTTACATATAAAGATATATAAACAAAAAAAGAACATATTAGGTATTGCATCATTCGAAAATGTCTGAACTATTAAAATATTAATAGAAATTTAATTTACAGACGATTCGCCATTCAATTTTTACACCCCCAAAAATTAAATAACAGTGGTCAAAAAGTTTGATGTACTGCAAAAATGGTACCAATAAAATCTAAATTTTGTCCTACAAAAAAACAGCCCTCGTACAGCTCTGTATAAAAAATTATCGCTGTCAGAAAATGGTGATGGAAAGAAAATTTAGATTTTAGTAGCAAATAAAAAATAATAATTACGTTTTATTCAAGTTTGGTATTGCCGTATTCGTTTTGAACCCCAGAAAAAGTACGTTATGACATTTTCAGCACACAGTGAACGCCGTGGTGTGAAAACCCTGAAAACCTTGCCAGAATTGTATTTTATATTTCAATTTAAGCCCACAAAAATTTATTTTCACATTTTCCAATAAGAGACATGGTAAATAGAATGGTGCCCTTAAATAGTACAACTTATCCCCCCCCAAAAAAGGCCCTCTTGGCTATATGAATGGAAAATTAAAAAGTTTTGGCTATTGGAATATTAGGAGGAAAAAACTAAAATGCAAAACAAAAAATGGACCCGGTACTATATGCTCCGAAAACATTACAAAAAAATGAGGAATGGATCAACTATGAATGTCTCAGCAGTTATATTATAGCTATATATTACACCGCTCCTTTAATACTGAGGCACAGTAATTCTATATACAGTACAGACCAAAAGTTTGGACACACCTTCTCATTCAAAGAGTTTTCTTTATTTTCATGACTATGAAGGCATCAAAACTATGAATTAACACATGTGGAATTATATACATAACAAACAAGTGTGAAACAACTGAAAATATGTCATATTCTAGGTTCTTCAAAGTAGCCACCTTTTGCTTTGATTACTGCTTTGCACACTCTTGGCATTCTCTTGATGAGCTTCAAGAGGTAGTCCCCTGAAATGGTCTTCCAACAGTCTTGAAGGAGTTCCCAGAGATGCTTAGCACTTGTTGGCCCTTTTGCCTTCACTCTGCGGTCCAGCTCACCCCAAACCATCTCGATTGGGTTCAGGTCCGGTGACTGTGGAGGCCAGGTCATCTGGCGCAGCACCCCATCACTCTCCTTCATGGTCAAATAGCCCTTACTTTCAAAGTTTTCCCAATTTTTCGGCCGACTGACTGACCTTCATTTCTTAAAGTAATGATGGCCACTCGTTTTTCTTTACTTAGCTGCTTTTTTCTTGCCATAATACAAATTCTAACAGTCTATTCAGTAGGACTATCAGCTGCGTATCCACCTGACTTCTCCTCAACGCCACTGATGGTCCCAACCCCATTTATAAGGCAAGAAATCCCACTTATTAAACCTGACAGGGCACACCTGTGAAGTGAAAACCATTTCAGGGGACTACCTCTTGAAGCTCATCAAGAGAATGCCAAGAGTGTGCAAAGCAGTAATCAAAGCAAAAGGTGGCTACTTTGAAGAACCTAGAATATTACATATTTTCAGTTGTTTCTATGCTCTCCTACAATGTCTAAAAACTCTCCCTACAATCTCCCTGCACTGTCCCTGCAGTCTCCCTATGCTTTCCTGTACAGTGTCTAAAAACTCTCCCTACAATCTCCCTGCAGTCTCTCCGCACTGTCCCTGCAGTCTCCTTATCCAATATTCTACAATTAAAAGCTTTCAGCAACACTGTCCGTAGCGCATAAGCGCTTTACGCGTCTTTCCTTATGCTCAGCTCACAGGACAATGGTGGAGATCGCGCGGGATGAGGCTTTTATAGGGCTGTGACATCACAGGGGATGGCTATCTGCTGATTGGCTAGCTGCATGGCATTATGAGTCATATCGCGTTCATGGGCTTCTTACTTTGACTTTGTAACACGTGCAGCAATCTGATTCTTTACCATGAAGCACAAGCAATACCGGCGTTGCAGCAAATAAAATTTTTCCTAAACTTCTGATCAAATTCTGCTTCGGATGCTTCGATTCGGAATTTTATGTTTTCACTGTTTTCTTGTGGTTTTTATTTCTATGATCGTCCCAGGCAGCGATTTGGTCTTTTTAATAAATTAGTGTTATAGATTTATGTTGTGTGTTACTTGAGCTCCAGGATATTTGTATTCTTAGCCCTATTACTCAGTTTTTTCTGTAGGATCTACACCAGGAACTTTGGTTTTTATTTTGTATAAAAATAATTACGTATCAACATTTTCTCCGTTTGATATCGGAAATTCTCCAAACTGCTTGCGATGAATGCCCACAAGTCATTAATGAGCAATTTAACACACCTGTGTTTTCTGCAAAACAGACCGGCTCCATTCAGCGCACGCTGGCCGGAAGATTCTGGAAATCTGCAGCTTAATATATGTAAATGGCTAAACACTAATCCCTCTCAAATTTGGGGATTACAAGTATCATCATTACCCAAAGACAAACTACTGCCGAGCAAGCTCCAGCAGAATATGAAAGGCATAGTTTTGAAGACACTAGGGAGCAGGGATGGGGGGGGGGGGGGGGGAGGCACCAAATTAAAAACCAGGAAATGTAATAAAAATGCTCTGTTTGTCTCGAGGAGTGAATTTTGGTGATATCTGCAGATATTTTAATAGGTGATCACTAGGTACAGCCCTGCCAGGACCTTCTTCCTTAAAGCGGCTCTGTCACCCGGATCAACCCTACCGTACCATATCCTGATGACGCTGATTAGAACAACTCCATCTTACGTCTGTCGGTGGTATCGTTGCAGAGAAAAATCAACTATTAAAATTATGACACCTGAAAACCCTATAATAGTGAGGGGACACGACCACCGGCTCCCTGCACTTAATACGGACGGAGTCAGGGTCACCTAGAATCAAGCCAGCAAGGAAACACAAATAAAGGAAAAAGACTTATCTGAGGAATCAGCAGTAGCAGGCTCCAGCAGTGAACAACTCACCCAGAAAGAAGTATAAACCGCAAAGTGAGGCAGTATGGGAGGGAATATAAAGGGAGACAATTAGTGTAAATAGGTGACAGCTGGGAGAAGGAAAGACAAAGATGACAAAGTGAAACCAAAACAAAGTACTTCATGCAAGAGGTAGAGAAGAACGTCTAACAGACCTTCTCGCACAACTGGCGGTGACAATTGGCGAGCTAAGATGTTGTGCGAACGCGCCTTCGGGACATGAGTGCGGTCTAGCACTGTCAATCAAAAAGCAGGGCGGCGTGATGAAAAGCAGAGGGGCGTCGCTGGAGGGGTGCTTGAACATAACCACTCCTGGTGCTCCAATAGTTCATTTGCCTAATTTTAAAAGTTCATTTTTCTCCGCAACCATACCACCGACAGAAAGGTATAATTTTAATCAGCCTCATCAACCCTACCAGGCTATATGCCTGGTAGGTTAGGGTTGATCCAGGTGACAGAGCCACTTTAGTGATATTTCCACAGAATTACAGATCCTTGCTGACATATTCAATAGGGGTGAGTAGGCTGAGAAGAAGACCAGGAGATCAACTAGACGCCCTACAGGAAAAGACATGTACGTGAGGAAACTGGAACCCTGTGACATTTTTTGTATAGTTTTACTTTATTTCAGAGGTGGTGCTAGGGTCTCAAAAGATCCGGGGCCCAAGCCCCAATGAATATGGCCCTACTCTCTAAGTCGGCCAACCGTCCCCATCCCCCAAACACCAGCACTGAAGACATTTTACTTTACTTGCTATACAGCAGCACGTACCTCTCACATCCAGTGCCTCCAAGGTGATGTCTCCTCCATCTTCTCCATTCGGTCCGGACACTTCTCTCAGCTGCCTCGTCTCTACAGAGTGTGACGCACGGACATCTTAGCTTCCTCACTTTTCTGTACCCCCAAATACTATCCTGAAGAAAAATGAGTGCCATACAGATAATCTTCCCCATAGTAATAGTGCTCCTCATAGACCCACCAATAGTAATTCCCTTCTATAATGCCCTCATTAGTAACACTGCCCCCTACAGTGCCCCCAAAAGTGACAGTGCTGCCCAAGAATGCCCCCATTAGTAGAAGAGACCTCCAGTATTAATAACCCTCACAGAGCCCCCAGTAGAAATAAGGCCCCCTATTGTTTGACCCAGTGGTAATAAAGCTCTCTACAGACCCCTCAGTAGTAATAAGGCCCCCCATAATGCTCTTAGTAGAAATAATGCGGATCTATAAGACCCTCCTATAGAGCCCCCAGTGGTAATAAGAACACCTAATGTCCCCTGGATTTAAAATGCCCCCACAGTGCCCCCAGTATTTATATTGCCCACTACTGTTATAATGCTCGCCCTGAAGCTCCCCCAGTATTTATACTGTGCCCCCTATAGTTATATTCCTCCCTTTAATGTCCTCAGAAATTATAATTCCTCAACTCACCCCCTCAACTTTCAGTCCCATGGAAATAACATCACTCCACCCCACTGTCCCATGTAAATAACTTCTCTCCCTTCGGCCCTAACATACAGTCCCAGTTAAATAACTACAACTCCCAGCATTGCTCTGCCTCTCCCTTCACTTACCTCTCCTCATGTAGCAGACCTCACCACAGCTTCTTTCCAGGACTTCCCTTCACTGCTGAGCCGTCCTCTCCTGCACTGGTCACATGATGGTGACATCATCGCAGGTCCTTTTCAGCTACTGCATTTAGCACTGATCACATGACCTGTGATGTCACCACAGGTCCTTCAGCTCTTGCAGGGCATTAGATTCAATTGTATTGCCGTCCTGAGGACGGCAATACAGTTGGATCTACAGTATATGGCAGGCAGTACATTCGGGTCCTGGGACAAAATATCAGCCCTTGCTTTATTCCTTAATTGTATTTAATTTAAAGAGCACCTGTCAGCAGGATCAACCTTATTAAACCAGGCATGTTGTCATTTAGAGCTGATTCTGCTGATTAAAATTATACTTGTCTTGTGAAAATCGGTTGCGGCATTCCCAAGAAAAAAAGACTTTAAGTCCTCGTATAAATAAGGGATTTAATGCACTAATGGGTGTGGCCAGCACTGGAATCCTGGAGTGCACTGAGGAGCTAGGCCCCGCCCCTTGGTGAACTGATGCCCTCATTTCTATAAAGAATACAAGTCTTGTTTTCTTTGGAATGCTGCAACTGAATTTCACAAGCCAAGCATCATTTAAATCGCCAAGATCAACCCTACTCAACCATATGCCTAGTTTAATAAGGTTGATCCTGCTGACACATGCCCTTAAATGATTATTAATTTCCATAAAATTTGAACAAGCAGGGTTCTAACTTGAAGTGTGAGTCCTAATGCAAAATTTGTAACAGGGCTCTACGTTCCACGTGCTATTTATAATACCGGTGTCTTTTTATGTGGCAGATGAGCCATTGGACCCGAAAAAGCAGCACCAGACCTGGGTACAAATGGTACTGCATATAGCTGCACCCCTGAGGAGAAGAGAATTCTCAATAATTATGGTGATCACGTTCAATGATGTGCATTGATAGCCCTCATCCTGAAGTGCATCTCTATCTTGGACTTGCTGGATACAGAGTCATTTAGTGATCGCACCTGGACTGGTGTGTACTGGTCTTTACTGGTGTGTATGATCAGAGAGTCTTTAAGCCCTATGGAGGATGGAATGTATAAAATGCATAGGTTATACAACTCTATGGCACTATAATAAAGAACGCAACTCAAGAAAACAGACTAATTCCGTCCGGGTTATTTTGACACTTGGAGGTCTTCTTGAATCTTGAGGTCTTCCCTTATCGCCACCTGCAATGTAAAGTTTACAAAAGGAGAAATAAAACTGATCTCAGCTGATAAAGGACAGAAGTAAGGGGCATCACTGAACATGGCCGGGTGTACACAGGGGGTCTGTAAGCCCCGACAACTCCCAACATGCCCTGACAATAAACAGGTCTAGAAAGTATTCCTAGAACTGCTTCTATAGAAAGCTCTGCGTGTGTTTATTTTTAAAGGGGTCCTCTCACTTCAGCAAGTGGCATTTATCATGTAAAGAAAGTTAATGCAAGGCACTTACTAATGTATTGTGATTCTCCATATTGTCTCCTTTGCTGGCTGGATTCATTTTTTCATCACGTTATACACTGCTCTTTTCCATGGTTACGACCACCTTGCAATCCATCAGTGGTGGTCATGCCTGCACACTATAGAAAAAAAGCACAAGCCTCACTGGTGGCTTGCAAGCACGGCCACCGCTGCTGGATTGCAGGGTGGTCATAACCATGGAAACGAGCAGTGTATAACGTGATGAAAAAATGAATCCAGCCATCAAAGAAAGCAATATAGAGAATCACAATACATTAGTAACGGTCTTGTATTAACTTTCTCTACATGATAAATGATATTTGCTGAAGTGACTCAACCCCTTTAAGGAGGTCTCTCTGAAATTAGATCCATCTAATCTATACACCCAGTGATTAACTTGGCTGTACCTATACAGAGATATTGGGAAATCAGGACACCTGGAGTTATTTAAGGAGACAGGAAGGACCAGAAACCAGCTGGGAGAAACTCTATTAAACCAGCCATACTGCTTAACAAGGTTGATCATGCTACAAATGATACATTTCTATTGTCTGTTCTCTAAACAGCTGGAGAGATATCTGCGTTTTTATTCATATGCAGATGACCAAGTTGGAGCATGTACATATCATATACTCTATGGACTATAGCAGGGGTCTCCAAACTTTTCAACAGGAGGGCCACATTGAAGATTTTACAAGTATTCGGGGGCCGGAAAAAAAAATCAGTTATGTATTAAATTAAATGTATATATTTTACATGGATCGTTTTTGTAATCAGCATGATATGACTGAGAACAAAAGAGAAAAAACTTTAGCAAAACAACGCAAAGACACCCGTGTCCCTATCAGCGGTGTCCCCATCAGCACAAAAATGTCCCCATCAGCACAGCAATGTCCCCATCAGCACAGCAATGTCCCCATCAGCACAGCAATGTCCCCATCAGCACAGCAATGTCCCCATCAGCACAGCAATGTCCCCATCAGCACAGCAATGTCCCCATCAGCACAGCAATGTCCCCATCAGCACAGCAATGTCCCCATCAGCACAGCAATGTCAGCATCAGCACAGCAATGTCCCCATCAGCACAGCAATGTCCCCATCAGCACAGCAATGTCCCCATCAGCACAGCAATGTCCCCATCAGCACAGCAATGTCCCCATCAGCACAGCAATGTCCCCATCAGCACAGCAATGTCAGCATCAGCACAACAATGTCAGCATCAGCATAGCAATGTCAGCATCAGCACAGCAATGTCAGCATCAGCATAGCAATGTCAGCATCAGCACAGCAATGTCAGCATCAGCACAGCAATGTCAGCATCAGCACAGCAATGTCAGCATCAGCACAGCAATGTCAGCATCAGCACAGCAATGTCCCCATCAGCACAGCAATGTCCCCATCAGCCGTGTCACCCTTAAGCACAGCAATGTCCCCATCAACGATGTGACTGTCCCCATCAGAACAGCAATGTCCCCATCAGCGGAGTCCCCATTAGCAGCTGATAGGGGCCACCACTGATGGGGACACTGCTGTTGGGGACGCGGCTGATGGGGACACCATTGATGGGGACACCCGTGTCCCTATCAGCGGTGTCCCCATCAGAACAGCAATGGCCAAATCAGAACAGCAATGTCCCCATCAGAAAAGCAATATTCCCATAAAAAAAAAAAATATTCCCATCAAAAAAAACAATATTCCCATCAGAAAAACAATATTCCCATCATGGGGACACCCACTGATGGGGACGCTGCTGTTGGGGACATTGCTGTGCTGATGGGGACACCACTGATGGGGACGCTGCTGTTGGGGACATTGCTGTGCTGATGGGGACACCACTGATGGGGACACCATTGATGGGGACACCCGTGTCCCTATCAGCGTTGTCCCCATCAGCACAGCAATGTCCCCATCAGCGGTGTCCCCATCAGCACAGCAATGTCCCCATCAGCGGTGTCCCCATCAGCACAGCAATGTCCCCATCAGAACAGCAATGTCAGCATCAGCACAGCAATGTCCCCATTAATGATGTCCCCATCAGAACAGCAATGTCCCCATCAGCGGAGTCCCCATTAGCAGCTGATGGGGACACCACTGATGGGGACACTGCCTTTGGGGACGCGGTTGATGGGGACACCCGTGTCCCTATCAGTGGTGTCCCCATCAGAACAGCAATGTCCCCATCAGAATGGGGACGCTGATGGGGACATTGCTGTACTGATGGGGACACCATTGATGGGGACACCTTTGTCCCCATCAGCAGTGTGCCAATCAGCGGTGTCCTCAGCAATGTCCCCATCAGCACAGCAATGTTCACATCAGCAGTTTCCACATTAGCAGCGTCCCATCATTGCTGATGGGGACGCCGCTGTGCTGATGTGGAAACCGATGATGGGTCACCGCTGATGGGGATACCCATGTCCCCATCAGCGGTGTCCCCAGCAATGTCCCATCAGAACAGCAATGTCCCCATCAGCAGTGTCCACCGCAACATCCCCATCAGCACAGCAATGTCCCTGTCAGCGGTGTCCCCAGCAGCATGTGTCCCCATCACCGCTGATGGGGACACCTCTGATGGGGACATTGCTGTGCTGATGGGGACATCGATTATGGGGTTACCGCTGATGGGGACATTGCTATCCTGATGGGGACACCATTGATGTGGACACCCATGTCCCCATCAGCAGTGTGCCAAACAGCGGTGTCCCCAGCAATGTCCCCATCAGAACAGAATTGTCCCCATCAGCAGTGTGCCCATCATCGCTGATGGGGACACCTCTGATGGGGACATTGCTGTGCTGATGGGGACACCATTGATGGGGACACCCGTGTCCTCATCAACGGTGTCCCCATCAGAACAGCAATGTCCCCATCAGCACAGCAAAGTCCCCATCAGCAGTGTCCCCAGCAGCACAGCAATATCCCCATCAGTATGTGTCCTCAGCAGCTTGTGTCCCCATCAGCGCAGCACAGCAATGTCAGCGTTCCCCATTGTGTCCCCATCAGCGTTGTGCAACACTTGCCTCCGCTGTAGCCGGCTTCTGCTCCTCTTCTTTTTTTTTTCTTCTTGGACTCCTGAGTCCCGACTCCCGCCCGCTGCTACACACGTGGATTTGTTATTTAAAACAGCGGGCGGGAAGAGGGGAGGTGCCGCACCTGTGACGTCACTGGTTGCCGGGACATCGGCGGTCCCAGCAGCCAATCAAAAAGCACAGCGTGACAGCATGGGCGGTTGTGCGGCTTTCGTTCCTGCAACCTGTCAGCTGCGGGCGGGCGCGGAATCGAACACACAACACAAGCGTGACAGCATGGGCGGTTGTGCGGATTTGGTTCCTGCAACCTGCCAGCTGCGGGCGGGCCGGATCGAACGCACAAGCGGGCCGGTTCTGGCCCGCGGGCCGGGGTTTGGAGACCCCTGGACTATAGCATTACCACACTGAGATCTGCTCAGAAACCTAATATACATATCACTGCTTTATTCACAAGCACAATATATCATTATAAAGACACCAGTAATATGAGTTAGCTTCTAAGCATAGAAAAAATGTAGTACTCCTATAGCTTAGTGCTAAGTGCCCAGGTTTACATTTAGCCATCTCAGGAGTAAATCTTGGCAGAGACTTTCTGATTTTTATTCTTCCACATTTAAAGCCCACAATAAAAGGGTAATATCCTTATCATATTGAGAATAATGTTTTTTTAAGCTTAAAAAGCTTATAAATGTTGCTGGTTTCTTAATGATCACATATTGTGTCTGTGAATAAACCAGTAATAGGTTTTAGGTTTCTAAACAAAAAACAAAACACTATTCTCAAGATAGTAAGGCCTTTTATTATTTATTAATTAATAAATGAATTATTATTATATATTATTTATTACACTGTAAAACAAAACATGCAATGCAACAGCTCTCTGCAAACCAAATAAAGTACAAAAATGCATAATAATTGCTAGTGCTATACTTATAAATTAGAGATGCTTGGCAAATCATTTGCCACACGTTAAGGCGATCTCTGTAAGACGGGTTCCAAACACTAAATTCTACCTGTTATGTGCCATGACGGCTACCATACAATTCAGGGAGTGTAGGTTCCACATGCATGCTGGGCCTGCCGCATGGCACATAACAGGTAGAATTTAGTGTTAGGAACCCGTCTTACAGAGATCACCTTGACGTGCGGCAGACGGGCTCAAATAATTTTGTACAAAATGATTTGCCAAGCATCTCTAATTTATAAGTATAGCACTAGCAATTATTATGCATTTTTGCACTTTATTTGGTTTGCAGAGAGCTGTTGCATTGCATATTTTATTTTACAGTGTTGTTCTCAGCCATAGCAACGTGCTCCTGCGCATTGGGATGTGCTGACTGACCCCCTTTTTCTTTGCAATTATTTATTACAGTATAGCCTTTACTTACAGTTTAAATGAGAGAGAAAAAAGTCTCTTCTGGGACTTGAACTTAGGATAGCTAAGGCAGTGCACTTACCACTAAGATATAGCCTTTGCATATGGAGTAAGCTTTTTTTAAAAAATTCTTATCAACTAAGGGTACTTTCACACTAGCGTTTTTGTTTTCTGGTATTGAGTTCCGTCCTAGGAGCTCAATACCGGAAAAAAACTGATCAGTTTTATCCTAATGCATTCTGAATGGAGAGCATTCTGTTCAGGATGCATCAGTTCAGTCTCTCTTACATTTTTTGGACGGAGAAAATACCGCAGCATGCTGCAGTTTTCTCTCCGGCCAAAAATACTTAACACTTGCCAGAATGCCGGATCCGGCATTAATTTACATTGAAGTGTATTAGTGCCGGATCCGGCTATAAGTGTTCACGCAAAACGGATCCGGCCTTCTGGTCTGCGCACGCGAAGACCTTTTTTCCAGGTGACACCGGAGAGACGGATCCGGTATTTCAATGCATTTGTCTGACGGAATCCTCTGCCGCAAGTGTGAAAGTACCCTAACACTTATTACTGGTGTCTTTATAATCATAAATTCTGCTTGTGAATAAAACAGTAGTATGTAGATTATCTTTCTGAGCAGATCTCAGTGTGGTAAAGCTATAGTACATAGTGTATATGATATGTAGATTCTAGGACACAGCTCTACCCTCAGCATGTCTAGCCCTGTCAATCTAGGGGAGGGGGGCTTGTGTAGAGCACAGGGAATGTTACAAAGCAGTGCTCAGAGGATTCAGCCCCGTCCCCTGGTGCTCAAACTTCTCATTTGCACATTAATAAAAATGATTTCTCTACAGCTGTTTAGCATTCAAACAAAAGAAATGTATCATTTTAATCACCATGATGAGCCCTACCAGGCAGCATACCTGGTTTAATACGGTGGATCCTGGTGACAGAGCCTCTTTAAATTCATTGTCATACAGGGCACTGTCAAATCTACACAGTCAAGTCCCATTATTCGGACCACTTCCTACTTTCGCTGTCAGCAGAGTGCTGCTCATGAAGTCACGTGTGCTGAGTTGGCTTGGTGGGTATATAAGGTGTGATACTGTAGGCTGTCTGTACACATATCCCTTGGTGGGTACATAAGGTGTGTGATAGGCTGTCAGCACACATATTCCTCGGTGGGAATGTAAGGTGTGATAGGCTGTCTGCACACATATCCCTCGGTGGGTATATAAGGTGCGATAGGCTGTCTGCACACACATCCCTCAGTAGGTATATAAGGGGTAATAGGCTGTCAGCACACCTATCCCTCGGTGGGAATATAAGGGGTGTGATAGGCTGTCTGTACACATATCCCTCGGTGGGTATATAAGGTGTGATAGGCTGTCTGTACACATATCCCTTGGTGGGTACATAAGGTGTGTGATAGGCTGTCAGCACACATATTCCTCGGTGGGAATGTAAGGTGTGATAGGCTGTCTGCACACATATCCCTTGGTGGGTATATAAGGTGCGATAGGCTGTCTGCACACACATCCCTCAGTAGGTATATAAGGGGTAATAGGCTGTCAGCACACCTATCCCTCGGTGGGAATATAAGGGGTGTGATAGGCTGTCTGTACACATATCCCTCGGTGGGTTTATAAGGTGTGTGATAGGCTGTCTGCACACATATCCCTCGGTGGGTATATAAGGTGTGATAGGCTGTCTGTACACATATCCCTTGGTGGGTACATAAGGTGTGTGATAGGCTGTCAGCACACATATTCCTCGGTGGGAATGTAAGGTGTGATAGGCTGTCTGCACACATATCCCTTGGTGGGTATATAAGGTGCGATAGGCTGTCTGCACACACATCCCTCAGTAGGTATATAAGGGGTAATAGGCTGTCAGCACACCTATCCCTCGGTGGGAATATAAGGGGTGTGATAGGCTGTCTGTACACATATCCCTCGGTGGGTTTATAAGGTGTGTGATAGGCTGTCTGCACACATATCTCTCATGGGTATATAAGGGGTGTGATAGGCTGTGTGCACACATATCCCTTGGTAGGTATATAAGGTGTGATAGGCTGTCTGCACACATATCCCTCGTGGGTATATAAGGTGTGATAGGCTGTCTGCACACATATCTCTCATGGGTATATAAGGGGTGTGATAGGCTGTGTGCACACATATCCCTCGGTGGGTATATAAGGTTGTTACGGCATACAAGGAAATGCTCCAAACACCGAATGGAACCTCACGAATAGCTGCTAGCAGACGAATAGGAAAAGCACCCAAGAGGCTTACAATCCTAGCAATCAGTCTCTAACAGCATACAGTGAATCCCCCCAAGAACAAGACGAAGCTCCGTGTTGAGGGTAAAGCAGTGGGCAGCCAGAGCTGTGTGTTTATTGTTCTTATACTCTGTGGGTGGTACACATTAGTACCACCCACAGGGTTTTGTACGACAACCAGTAAACACGTACAATACAGTAAAACACTCCCATACAAAATCCTCCCCTCTGCCTGTGATACAATTACCTTACACAATGGGTTGATGTAATTATCACAATGTCTTCTGTCCTGGAGACAACCGAGGAGTAATTCAATTATCTCTCAGGACAAAGGGAAATCGCCAATACACACGTGGGGACAATAGGACAGACATCACTATTCAAATATACAATGTCCCAACCATTACAGCAAACATAGACATTTAACATATCCCCAGATGGCTTTAATCTGAGCGCTCAATATATCCAAACAGCGCTCAAATGCCACAAACACAGTAAAATCGCCATGGGGTTTAAGTTTAGCATGGGCTGATGAGAGGGCCCATAATCCTGGGGCAAGAGGCTGGCAACCAGGCTTCTCCAGCACCCAGCGGCGAGGTTGGTTTCGCCACATTTCTCCCCTTTTCCAAACAGACTAACAGGGTATCTGACCTTCTGCCGGTCAGTGCCCTTGTTAGTCCAGCAGCCCACCCACAAAACAGAAACAGCAGTACAGCCCACCCACAATAATTGGTTACTACACCTGAGAAAGGGAGAAACCTGTCCATGTCCATGTGCCTCACTACGGCTGTGTGGAGGACTGGAAGACTGCCTTGGTGGGTGGCTGAGTGGGCAGAGACCAGCGGTACTTTGCCCTGGGGTCAGCGCTACCACGGAAGAAGCCTGGTTGTAGCCTGGTTGTTGGAGGGGGAGACCGACTGTCTCCCCTTTATATAAACCACCATGCTGCTGTGGGGGGGGGGGGGGGAGACCGACTGTCTCCCCTTTGGCTAAACAGCCCTGTTGCTGGGGGACAGGACCGACTGTCCCTACCCCCTGTGCTGTGAGTGCAGAGACCACGGTCCCATCTGCACGGTTGTGGGGCTTACTGTCTCCCCCTGGTATGTTAAGCTGCCGCTGGGGAATGGAGACTGGGCTCCCAAATTCCCAACAAATCTTTCTGTTGCTGTGGGATGGAGACTGGGCTCCCAATTCCCAATAAATCACATTGCCGCTGGGGGACAGGAGCGACTGTCTCTGCCCCCTGTAACTCATCCTGCCGCTGGGGAATGGAGACTGGGCTCCCAATTCCCAATAAATCACATTGCTGCTGGGGGACAGGACCGACTGTCTCTGCCCCCTGTAACTCAGCCTGCCGCTGGGGAATGGAGACTGGGCTCCTAATTCCCAATAAATCACATTGCCGCTGGGGAGAGGGGGTAGCAAGCTCCTCTCCCATACATACTACCATCCTCTGGGGAGGGAGACCGACTGTCTCTGCTCCCAATACAGTGTCCTGTTGCTGGGGAAAGGAGACTGGGCTCTCTATTCACTGTAGGACACTCTGCCGCTGGGGGACAGGACTGACTGTCTCTGCCCCCTGTAACTCAGCCTGCCGCTGGGGAATGGAGACTGCTCTCCCAATTCCCTGCAGGACCGGTGGAGAGACCTCGGTCCCACCTCCACCGTCCACCTGGGGTTCTTCCCAGTAAATCTCCACAATATCTACCCAGCTGAATGGGTCTGGATCCGGGTCTGTCATCTTGCTGTTCTGCTGAGCCTTCCCAATGGAGTGGAAGAGATCTCGGTAGTCCTGCTCCAGTTCCCACTCCAGGGTTGCTAGGTGAGCCAGGTCTTTCTCTACCTCATGGGGGTCATCCCATCCTGCCTAGCCTCCCTCTCATAGAAAATGTCCTGAAGTCTGGACTGTGCAGGGCTCCCGAAGTCAGGCTCTGCAAAGGACTCCCATAACAAGCCAGGTCCATCAAACTCCTCTCCCTCTGGCTTGTCATTCTCAACTGTCCAGGGTATATACTGTGCCATATACCACCAGAGCGCCTGGTAGGCATCCTCCAGCCATAGCTCCTGCCATACCCGGTTCTCTAGTTTCTTCACCCATTCCTCCAGGGGCTGCTCTCCCAGGAAGGGCATCCACAGGGCCACTTGCTTCTGCAATCGCTGCTCTTCACTGGGGAGACTCTCGCCTCGCTGGTATTGTTCATTATCCAGGGCCTGGTACCAGATGCCTTTCCTTAATGCATCCAGGTCTTCCTCATTGTATGCCACTGCTGGTTCCATCCTGCTGTCAGGGTCGCTGTACCGGGACATGCGAGGTGTGATAGGCTGTCTGCACACATATCCCCCGGTGGGTACATAAGGGGTGTGATAGGCTGTCTGCACACATATCTCTCGGTGGGTATATAAGGTGTGATAGGCTGTCTTCTCACATATCCCTCGTGGGTATATAAGGTGTGTAATAGGCTGTCTTCACACATATCCCTCAGTGGGTATATAAGGTGTGTGATAGGTTGTCTGCACACATATCCCTCATGGGTACATAAGGGGTGTGATAGGCTGTCTGCACACATATCCCTCGGTGGGTATATAAGAGGTGTGATAGGCTGTCTGCACACATATCCCTCGGTGGGTATATAAGAGGTGTGATAGGCTGTCTGCACACATATCCCTCGGTGGGTATATAAGAGGTGTGATAGGCTGTCTTCACACATATCCCTCGGTGGGTATATAAGGTGTGTGATAGGTTGTCTGCACACATATTCCTCGGTGGGTATATAAGGTGTGTGATAGCCTGTCTGCACACATATCCCTTGCTGCCATCACACTGCCAGCTTAGTTCCGGCAGAGAACAGCCTGTCTGAGCTTTCTGGATCAGGCATTGCTGAATGTTACCGGAATTCACACAGCATTGTTTGTCCGTCTGAATCCTGGCATCAAACGGACAAACACTGGTCGGATCTCCACTGGACCCCATTACACTCAACGAGGCCGGCAAGCATTCCCATAAGGTCTGGCAATGTTGGATTTAGAGAGCTCTGAGCTGCATCTCCTGCCTGTAGTGTGAAAGAACCATAAACGACAGTTTATCAGAGTTGTGGAAGTTGGTGAAAGTGTATCGTGGCACCATTGTAAATAAGCGAGGTGGAGACTACGGAGCACCATGTGCCAATGATGTGAGAGGTGAACGTTGGCTACAAAGGTGCATGAGGGAGGACTGACGGGCTACAGTGGAACAGCTCACTGTGAAATATAAACCAGGGGCACCAGACTTAGTTTATTGACCCTCCTGCGTATGGGGCTCCGGAGCAGACGGACAGTCACTGCATCTCTGATAACCAAGCTGCATCAGCAGAAAAGGCTTCCATGTTGGCTGCATTATCAGAATTGAACCTCAGCTGATTGATAAAGGGTTGTCTTCTCTGATGAGTCAGGTTTTCTGTTTCATGGAACGGATGGACGCTTTTGGGAAACATCAGAGAGGGAACACCCTGCAGCCGTTGCTGGAAGAACGCAAGCTGGTGGTGGAAGGTTTTCCTGGCATTTTCTGGGCCACTCATCCATGTGGAAGGCACTTTCAACTGATTTGGCTGATCCCATACACCCATACATGCTGATTGTCTCTCCTGGGATGGATGGGATCTTCTAGCAAGACAATGCAACGTCACACAGCTAGAAATGTCATTGGTTGGAAGAACATGCCAGATAGGGGGTCAGAAGAGAGAAGTCCAGCCAACATGGCTTCCAAGAAACCGGACTGGGCTCATGTACAGGACTGCATTCAGCTCGGATCGGATTCTGCCTTATGAGATCCAACACTATGGTATTATAATCATGTGCCCTTCATATTAGGCCTGCATTTCTCCCTGGGGACAGTGGGGTCTATAGTGATTTGCAATTGACTTTATACAATCACCATTCAGGGATGTAAGTAACGGGCAGAGCTGTGACAACCACTTTCATGACTAAGAACAAAATAATAAAATATGAGACAGAACCTGATAAAATGTGTGAATTCAGACAATATAAAATAAAGTAAATGATAGTGGAGTTCCCCTTTAAGACTGATGATTGGGGGGCGGGGGGGCGGAATGAGATTCCCTTCCATGCAGTGACCGTCTTGTCGTCGTGTTCCCCTCTTCTCCTCACGCATGGAGCTGCAGGCTCATAAAGTGTGAATCGAATTGATTGATCATTGAACTGGGAGCCGGAGAGAAGCCGCAGCGCACGCTGGTGGTTTCATCAATGTCTGTCCCATGGTGCAAAGAAGCGGTCACCTGTTTATAGTACACAGAATGTCCTGGGTCCTTATGAAATAACCTAAAAACCTACCCCCCTTCAACAGTCAGTGAGATGTGAAGAATTACAATGTATCCGTGCAGACAACCAGAACAGACCACTCTGTTATACACTGATACATTGTAACAAACTGCAGCTGTGTGAGCCGCACTGTTCAGCAGATTTATTTACGTAAACCAGTGGATACAACGTGACTTTGGTCCATACATGTCCAGTGACCAAGATCAGGTGCAAGTGAAGGAGGTCGGGTCCTGCTGGATTTAGGGTTCGGCCATAGGGTGGTCTTGGTCGCTATCACGTCTAAGGATCGGAGAAATGAATGGAGCTGAACCGCAACTTGCAAGTGTGCAGAGACCCCAACACTGCGGGATGTTTTGTGATTCTGGGGTTGAGTTCATGGCAAAGGTGCCATTTCTTTGGCCGCTCTGCTACCCTGGTATTGCGCCCAAAATTGCTGTGTAGCCGAACCCTAAACCCTCATGTACACGACTGCATGCATGATTGGACGCAGCATCATTCACTTGTATGGGGCCGCAAAAAATGCCGTCAGCACACGTATCCGCATCCGTGCGTTCGTTATGCAAATTTTAGAACATGTCGTATTCTTGTCCGTTTTGCCAGTTCCATCTTAGGGACCGAGGAAGGCGCGGGATGCTCACGTCCAGTATCTGTGTTTTGCGGACCACAAAATACATACGGTCGCGGAGGTAGATTGGGCGATCCCTTTAACCCCTTCCTGAAAGTAGGCTCATGTGAATTCCGTGAGCGCGCACTGGACTGTCTAATGGCGGAGATCAGAATCTAATCTCCAACACCAAGGAGATTAGGGTTAGCAATAACCCTTTATGATTGGGCAGTCTACGGTGCCGTTCGTAGCTGTATGTCCCTTCCGCGGCCCCGCAAAAAAAAATAATAATAGAACGTCTTATTCTTGTCCCTTTTCCAGACAAAAATAGGCCATTTCTAACAGAGGGCAGAACGTACTGATCCGCAAAATGCAGAACGCACATGGCCAGTAACTGTGCTTTGCGGATCCGCATTTTGCAGACCGCAAAAACGGATACAGCCGCGTGGAGGAGGCCTAAGGTTGAGTTCACGTCACAGTTTAGCTTATCTTCAGATCCATCAGAAGAACAGAAAAAGAAAAACAGATCCGTTATTTTCAGCATCAGTTATGATCAGTTTGCGTCAGTTTGCGTCACTTCTGTCAGAGATCCGTTATTTTTGACGGGAAAAAAATGTACTGCATGCGTGACTTTTTCTCCAAACTGATGCAAACTGATCATAGGCTTGTTTCACATTTGCGTAGCAGCGTGCCGGATTCAGCATTGCCAGGCGCAACTGGAATGCCGTCCGGCACCATTAACTATAATGGGAGCCGGTGGTGATCCGGCCGCAATTCCTGGCACTCTATGCCAGAACAGCCATATGGGTGGATTCCGTTATGGCTTTCCGTTATAAAATGGTTATAACGGAAAATAACGGAATCCATAAGATGGAAGTCAAAACGGAAGCCTTTAGCAGTATTCCGTTTTGATCCGTCTTAATAGAAGTCTATGGGGAATCATAACGGATCCGTCTGGGTCCCGTTATGCAAGACTTTGTTTTCCGTCTTGCATATCGGGACCCAGACGGATCCGTTTTGATCCTCATAGACTTCCATTAGGACGGAGAGCAAACGGAATGCCTTTTAAAGGCTTCCGTTTTGCATTCCGTCATGATACAAGTCTATGGCCAGAAGAACGGATCCGTCCTTCCGTCTTATGGATTCCGTTATTTTCCGTTATAACCATGTTATAACGGAAAGCCATAACGGAATCCGGAACACAGATGTGAACCCACCTAACTGATGCTCAAAATACTGGATCAGTTTTTTTTTTCTTCTCCTATTTTTCCTGTTCTTTTCCTGTGGCTGAAAAGCTGAATGGTCATGTGAACCTGTAAAAAAAACAACAACGCGTTAAAACATTATTAAAAAACACAAAACCCATCCACATGCCTAAAAATGTGTGTTGTCCTGCAAAAAAAAATAGAGGGATTTACAAAAAAAGGCGTTCGTGCCGGTGTGACTGATAAGTGACAAATAAATAAAATAATCTGTATCAGCTTAAAGCCGAAATATTAACCTGTAACAAATAATATTTATATGTATCAATTTCTCCAAAACAACCCACAGAATGCATTTCCTGACGGAGTTTATGGAGTTGGGGTACGTCTACACGACGATTTTGGGCGTGCCCCAGTCGCGCCCAACTATCACAGTGTAGCAGAGTGAATCGCAAGAAAACCAGCAAAAGTGCGAGCCGCGTCATGATTCTAATCCAATTATTAAATGTTTTATATCGTCTGGATAATCCCTTTAAAGCCGCTCTCGAGACTCCTCCCCCTTCATTGGGGCTCCACCCCCAAAATATACACATAATATCATCTTATCGTCACAGGTGGTTTAGATTCTTGTAGCTTAATCATTTTGCCCATGATGTAATTATCCCTCCCTATAATTGCCGACCTGATCTGAATAAGCACAGTGGCAGTATAAAGCATGGAGGACATGTTCAACAGAAGCCTAAACATCTAAAGATTCAGGAAGTTGACTCTAATTGGAAAACTGGAATTGCTGATCATAGCAGGGCCCCAGGGGAGCTGGGCTGCAGTATAAAGCATGATCAGAACTGTTAAAGGCAGAAACATCTATAAAATATATATGACCTGGAGGAGAGGAGCGCTGACCTCTGCACACCTGCATCTAGTAGCGGCCAGGTCGGAGCTGGATTATGGGGGCTGTACTGCATGTATTATTTAGTATTTGGAGATGTTGCAGTCTCTATAAGGCGTTCATCTTTCCGTCTCCACCGTGAAGGCCGCGAGGATCTGTCCCTCATGTCACGGGTTCCTCACATGGTTTCTGCAGAAGTCTGGGGGCCGTGATGCTGACGATTCTGCTTTGTAGATGTGTCAGTAAATGACTATTTATTAAGATAAAAGACTTCTTTTCTCGTCAGCTGCTGCCGGGTCCAGTGACGAGCTGTCATCGCTGCGCAGCAAGACGAAGGGGGCGACAGGCCCTGTCATCGAGGTGTAATCCTGAGCAATACAGTGTATTATATGCCTGTGCTCGCAGCAGTCAGCTGTCATATCCAATAAAGGGGGGGGGGGGGCACAGATTTCCAGTGCTTAACCCATAGTGTCATTTAAAGAGGAGTCTTGGGTCACTGCAAGTGCAGAAGCTGGGGTCCTGCCATAAACAATGAGGTGGGATGGACAGGATGATGATCACAATGTCAAATGCTCTTTTATTACTCACAGGGAGGCGCCCCGCTTGGTGGTTACAATCGTGCCATTTACAACTCATTATGGGGCTGACAACCCCTTTAATTTGGCTCAGGTGAGCAGAGGCTGCAGGGAGAAGTGTCAGCTCTGGGGGTGAGCAGAGGCTACATGAAGAAGTGTCAGCTCTGGGGGTGAGCAGAGGCTGCAGGGAGAAGTGTCAGCTCTGGGGGTGAGCAGAGGCTACATGAAGAAGTGTCAGCTCTGGGGGTGAGCAGAGGCTGCAGGGAGGTGTCAGCTCTGGGGATGAGCAGAGGCTGCAGGGAGGTGTCAGCTCTGGGGGTGAGCAGAGGCTGCAGGGAGAAGTGTCAGCTCTGGGGGTGAGCAGAGGCTGCAGGGAGAAGTGTCAGCTCTGGGGGTGAGGAGAGGCTGCAGGGAGGTGTCAGCTCTGGGGGTGAGCAGAGGCTGCAGGGAGAAGTGTCAGCTCTGGGGGTGAGCAGAGGCTGCAGGGAGAAGTGTCAGCTCTGGGGGTGAGCAGAGGCTGCAGGGAGAAGTGTCCGCTCTGGGGGTGAGCAGAGGCTAAATGAGGAAGTGTCAGCTCTGGGGGTGAGCAGAGGCTGCAGGGAGAAGTGTCAGCTCTGGGGGTGAGCAGAGGCTGCAGGGAGGTGTCAGCTCTGGGGGTGAGCAGAGGCTGCAGGGAGAAGTGTCAGCTCTGGGGGTGAGCAGAGGCTGCAGGGAGAAGTGTCAGCTCTGGGGGTGAGCAGAGGCTGCAGGAAGAAGTGTCAGCTCTGGGGGTGAGCAGAGGCTGCAGGAAGAAGTGGCAGCTCTGGGGGTGAGCAGAGGCTGCAGGGAGAAGTGTCAGCTCTGGGGGTGAGCAGAGGCTACATGAAGAAGTGTCAGCTCTGGGGGTGAGCAGAGGCTGCAGGGAGGTGTCAGCTCTGGGGGTGAGCAGAGGCTGCAGGGAGAAGTGTCAGCTCTGGGGGTGAGCAGAGGCTGCAGGGAGAAGTGTCAGCTCTGGGGGTGAGCAGAGGCTGCAGGGAGAAGTGTCAGCTCTGGGGGTGAGCAGAGGCTACATGAAGAAGTGTCAGCTCTGCGGGTGAGCAGAGGCTGCAGGGAGGTGTCAGCTCTGGGGGTGAGCAGAGGCTGCAGGGAGAAGTGTCAGCTCTGGGGGTGAGCAGAGGCTGCAGTTAGGTGTCAGCTCTGGGGATGAGCAGAGGCTGCAGGGAGGTGTCAGCTCTGGGGGTGAGCAGAGGCTGCAGGGAGAAGTGTCAGCTCTGGGGGTGAGCAGAGGCTAAATGAGGAAGTGTCAGCTCTGGGGGTGAGCAGAGGCTGCAGGGAGAAGTGTCAGCTCTGGGGGTGAGCAGAGGCTGCAGGGAGAAGTGTCAGCTCTGGGGGTGAGCAGAGGCTGCAGGGAGAAGTGTCAGCTCTGGGGGTGAGCAGAGGCTGCAGGAAGAAGTGTCAGCTCTGGGGGTGAGCAGAGGCTGCAGGAAGAAGTGTCAGCTCTGCGGGTGAGCAGAGGCTGCAGTTAGGTGTCAGCTCTGGGGATGAGCAGAGGCTGCAGGGAGAAGTGTCAGCTCTGGGGGTGAGCAGAGGCTGCAGTTAGGTGTCAGCTCTGGGGATGAGCAGAGGCTGCAGGGAGGTGTCAGCTCTGGGGGTGAGCAGAGGCTGCAGGGAGAAGTGTCAGCTCTGGGGGTGAGCAGAGGCTAAATGAGGAAGTGTCAGCTCTGGGGGTGAGCAGAGGCTGCAGGGAGAAGTGTCAGCTCTGGGGGTGAGCAGAGGCTGCAGGGAGAAGTGTCAGCTCTGGGGGTGAGCAGAGGCTGCAGGGAGAAGTGTCAGCTCTGGGGGTGAGCAGAGGCTGCAGGAAGAAGTGTCAGCTCTGGGGGTGAGCAGAGGCTGCAGGAAGAAGTGTCAGCTCTGGGGGTGAGCAGAGGCTGCAGGGAGAAGTGTCAGCTCTGGGGGTGAGGAGAGGCTGCAGGGACGTGTCAGCTCTGGGGGTGAGCAGAGGCTACATGAAAAAGTGTCAGCTCCGGGGGTGAGCAGAGACTGCAGGGAGAAGTGTCAGCTCTGGGGGTGAGCAGAGGCTGCAAGGAGAAGTGTCAGCTCTGGGGGTGAGCAGAGGCTGCAAGGAGAAGCGTCAGCTCTGGGGGTGAGCAGAGGCTGCAGGGAGAAGTGTCAGCTCTGGGGGTGAGCAGAGGCTGCAGGGAGAAGTGTCAGCTCTGGGGGTGAGCAGAGGCTGCAGGGAGAAGTGTCAGCTCTGGGGGTGAGCAGAGGCTGCAGGGAGAAGTGTCAGCTCTGGGGGTGAGCAGAGGCTGCAGGGAGGTGTCAGCTCTGGGGGTGAGCAGAGGCTGCAGGGAGAAGTGTCAGCTCTGGGGGTGAGCAGAGGCTGCAGGGAGAAGTGTCAGCTCTGGGGTCGAGCAGAGGCTGCAGGAAGAAGTGTCAGCTCTAGGGGTGAGCAGAGGCTGCAGGAAGAAGTGTCAGCTCTGGGGGTGAGCAGAGGCTGCAGGAAGAAGTGTCAGCTCTGGGGGTGAGCAGAGGCTGCAGGGAGAAGTGTCAGCTCTGGGGGTGAGCAGAGGCTACATGAAAAAGTGTCAGCTCCGGGGGTGAGCAGAGGCTGCAAGGAGAAGTGTCAGCTCTGGGGGTGAGCAGAGGCTGCAAGGAGAAGTGTCAGCTCTGGGGGTGAGCAGAGGCTGCAAGGAGAAGTGTCAGCTCTGGGGGTGAGCAGAGGCTGCAAGGAGAAGCGTCAGCTCTGGGGGTGAGCAGAGGCTGCAGGGAGAAGTGTCAGCTCTGGGGGTGAGCAGAGGCTGCAGGGAGAAGTGTCAGCTCTGGGGGTGAGCAGAGGCTGCAGGGAGAAGTGTCAGCTCTGGGGGTGAGCAGAGGCTGCAGGGAGAAGTGTCAGCTCTGGGGGTGAGCAGAGGCTGCAGGGAGAAGTGTCAGCTCTGGGGGTGAGCAGAGGCTGCAGGGAGAAGTGTCAGCTCTGGGGGTGAGTGTAGTGTACGGGAGCTGTAATGCCCGTCACTACAGAAGGGTCACTGGTGTGCTGTCGTTTCTCCTTATTTAAGGGAAAGTTGGTATAAGTCATCTTTATAAAATGTAATGTAATGCTATGTACTTTCCTGTTACTGTGAAATGTGCATGTACAGGCCTGCTAGGGGTGTCATTTCAGCTCTTAGTCACTAGAGGGAGCTAGGGAGCCCTAGTTTATATAAGGCCCAGTCAGGGTAAGGAGAGGCAGTCTGGAGTTGGAGTCTAGAGTTAAAGAGTTGGAGTTGGAGTTGGAGATTAGACTATGTCCGAGTCCAGTCCAGGCCTGAAGCCTGCAGACCAGGAGAGGGTATTGCAGTCCCTGTAACCGGGTTCCAGATCCAAGGAGAAGGTTCCCCTCCTGAGTTCATATATGCAGAAGCAGGAATACCACCGTTAATCAGCCTGAGGAAACTGAGAGAGACAGAGGCAAGTCCAGAAAAGCAAGAGGTACTAAAGACAACAGAGGAGGTACTTGATAATTATAAAACCAAGGATATACGCCAGAGCTAGGGCATCGGGCCTTGGAGAAGAGTTTCTATGTTCCAGGATCAGTCAGGAATAGAGTGCAAGCCGCCTGTACTGCAAGTCCTGTGTTTAACACTCTGAAGTCACCTTGCTATATATTGCCTGCATCAAATGTACTGCAACCAACTGTCTGCAAAGGAACTGCGTTTCCATCTATGTCCATGTATGATGACTACTAAAGTTTGAATTCTGTTTTAACATCACGTGGTTCCTCAGTTATTCCTGCTATCAGCAAACGGCGTGCCACCGTTTAATTGGCACTGGCGTCACGAACATTACTTATCATCACCTGCCCTTGCAGAGAGTCAGCTGTCTCAGGTTAGTGTCACAATTGCACTACAACACCCAGGAACATTTCTAAACCTAACTTGAGTACGCTGCATGAGCAGAGGCTGCAGGGAGAAGTGTCCGCTCTGCGGGTGAGCAGAGGCTGCAGGGAGAAGTGTCCGCTCTGGGGGTGAGCAGAGGCTGCAGGGAGAAGTGTCCGCTCTGGGGGTGAGCAGAGGCTGCAGGGAGAAGTGTCAGCTCTGGGGGTGAGCAGAGGCTGCAGGGAGAAGTGTCCGCTCTGGGGGTGAGCAGAGGCTGCAGGGAGAAGTGTCAGCTCTGGGGGTGAGCAGAGGCTGCAGGGAGAAGTGTCCGCTCTGCGGGTGAGCAGAGGCTGCAGGGAGAAGTGTCAGCTCTGGGGGTGAGCAGAGGCTGCAGGGAGAAGTGTCCGCTCTGGGGGTGAGCAGAGGCTGCAGGGAGAAGTGTCAGCTCTGGGGGTGAGCAGAGGCTGCAGGGAGAAGTGTCCGCTCTGGGGGTGAGCAGAGGCTGCAGGGAGAAGTGTCAGCTCTGGGGGTGAGCAGAGGCTGCAGGGAGAAGTGTCAGCTCTGGGGGTGAGCAGAGGCTGCAGGGAGAAGTGTCAGCTCTGGGGGTGAGCAGAGGCTGCAGGGAGAAGTGTCAGCTCTGGGGGTGAGCAGAGGCTGCAGGGAGAAGTGTCAGCTCTGGGGGTGAGCAGAGGCTGCAGGGAGAAGTGTCAGCTCTGGGGGTGAGCAGAGGCTGCAAGGAGAAGTGTCAGCTCTGGGGGTGAGCAGAGGCTGCAGGGAGAAGTGTCAGCTCTGGGGGTGAGCAGAGGCTGCAGGGAGAAGTGTCAGCTCTGGGGGTGAGCAGAGGCTGCAGGGAGAGGTTTATTGTTGATCTCTTGAGGTACAGATAAAGATTCTTGTGACTAATTCTACTTATGCCACATATAATAAAATAGTGGTCACCCAGACAAGAAGATCCTGAAGTCACACTTGCTGCAGAATACACCAAGAAGGGACTAGATAATCACTGACTGGTTAAAGTTCTATACTGCTGATGAAGCTATGGATATGGGGTTGCTGCAGCGGAGTTCTCCTTTAAGCAGGATGATTAGTACCAGCCCTCAAAACAGATATCATGTAAATCCTGGTTAATAATACGCAAATAAATTCTGATTTCAGGGGTTCTCACCTAGCGGGTGTCAATAAGTCGACCTCATTAATAAGCCGTCGTGGGCTCTTTGAGTGATTTCAAAACCATGTGGGATCAAGTATCCAAAGGAGAAGAGCATTATGATCAAACTGCAGACCCGACTAATTAACAGACGGGGATTAATTAAGGCTGAGAGATGCAGTAAATGTCAGTCTTCAAACCCATCCAGGAATATAGCGGGACGCTGGTAAATAATAACAGCAACTCAAAGTGTCTTACGGCCAATAAGTTCCTCATTGCCAGAAGTTTCTGCAAATTGGTAATTGCACAGTCCTACTTCCTGCGCCTCAGTATCGCTTCCGATGCAGTCATGCACTTTGGATTGCATGTCATGCAGCACCACTCTGGTCCCTAGACTGTGCCTGGAACTGCAGTTCATCCACATTCAAGTTAATATTAGACATGAAGAAGAGTGGCGCTGCTTCTGATACAAAGCTTCAATTGCTTGCAGCAGATGAAGTATTAAAACTATAAAGTCTGCTTGCAGCCACCACTAGGGGGAGCTCAAGATCTTACTGCACACATATATGTAATAAGCTCCCTCTAATGGTGACTGCAGGAAACGAGACTTTTACTTACAGAATTCTGGATATATGCAGAGGATTTGTCACGTCGCAATGTGGTAAATACACTCCACACTGAACACAGAAGGGAAGGGAAAAGGTATTAGGCCTGGAACCAAGGGAAAGGGAAATGGTCACACCTAGTGAGTCCCTACGCCGGGCCCTGACTGCTATCAGTATGAACAGACCTTGATGGTAGGAATGTTCATACGCAGGAACCTAAGCCCAATCTCACCCTAACAGGGCCCTGAAGATAGTGTCAGGACATGGATGGCCTATTCCTTCCCAAATATAGGAATAGGAGGTCCCCTCAGGCCTAATATCAGCAGGTAGGCGAAAACAACCAACAACACAGAAGATAAACTTAACATAGAAACATAGAATGTGTCAGCAGATAAGAACCATTTGGCCCATCTAGTCTGCCCAATATACTGATTACTATTAATAGCCCCTGGCCCTATCTTATATGAAGGATGGCCTTATGCCTATCCCATGCATGCTTAACCTCCTTCACTGTATTTGCAGCTACCACTTCTGCAGGAAGGCTATTCCATGCATCCACTACTCTCTCAGTAAAGTAATACTTCCTGATATTACTTTTAAACCTTTGCCCCTCTAATTTAAAACTATGTCCTCTTGTAGCAGTTTTTCTTTTGAATATTCTCTCCTCTTTTACCTTGTTGATTCCCTTTATGTATTTAGCAGTTTCTCTCATCTCCCCTCTGTCTCGTCTTTCTTCCAAGCTATACATGTTAAGGTCCTTTAATCTTTCCTGGTAAGTTTTATCCTGCAATCCATGGACCAGTTTAGTAGATCTTCTCTGAACTCTCTCCAAAGTATCTATATCCTTCTGGAGATATGGTCTCCAGTACTGAGCACAATACTCCAGATGAGGTCTCACTAGTGCTCTGTAGAGCGGCATGAGCGCCTCCCTCTGTCTACTGGTAATTCCTCTCCCTATACACCCCAGCATTCTGCTAGCATCTCCTGCTGCTCTATGACATGGTCTGCCTACCTTTAAGTCTTCTGGAATAATGACCCCTAAACCCCTTTCCTCAGATACTGAGGTTAGGACTGTATCACTGATTTTATATTCTGTTCTTGGGTTTTTACGCCCCAGGTGCATTATCTTGCACTTATCAACATTACATTTTAGTTGCCAGATTTTTGACCATTCCTCTAGTTTTCCTAAATCCTTTTCCATTTGGTGTATCCCTCCAGGAACATCAACCCTGTTACAAATCTTTGTGTCATCAGCCAAAAGACACACCTTACCATCGAGGCCTTCTGCAATTTCGCTGATAAAGATATTAAACAATATGGATCCCAGAACAGATCCCTGAGGTACCCCACTGGTAACAAGACCATGGTCTGTATATACTCCATTGACTACAACCCTCTGTTGTCTCTCCCTAAGCCACTGCCTAATCCATTCAACAATATGGGAGTCCAAACACAAAGACTGCAATTTATTGATAAGCCTTCTGTGTGGGACAGTATCAAAAGCCTTACTAAAGTCTAGATAAGCGATGTCTACTGCACCTCCGCCATCTATTATTTTAGTCACCCAATCAAAAAAAATCAATAAGATTAGTTTGGCATGATCTCCCTGGAGTAAACCCATGCTGTTTTTCATCTTTCAATCCCTGGGATTTGAGATGTTCCACAATCCTCTCCTTAAGTATGGTTTCCATTAATTTCCCCACTATTGATGTCAGGCTTACTGGCCTATAGTTGCCCGATTCCTCCCTACTACCTTTCTTGTGAATGGGCACAACATTTGCCAATTTCCAATCTTCTGGGACGACTCCTGTTGTCAGTGATTGGTTAAATAAATCTGTTAATGGTTTTGCTAGTTCACCGCTGAGCTATTTTAATAGCTTTGGGTGTATCCCATCAGGCCCCTGTGACTTATTTGTATTAATTTTAGACTTCCAGAAGTATGCGGATGAGCAGGAACTCAGAGAGAACCAACACCAGGACTTCCAGAAACAAGGAGCTATCAACCGCCTAGCCTGATGGGTGAGGCCAGACTAAATAGAGGTGAAGGAATGACCACTTAAGCTACACCTGAGATAAGAGGTGTGGTCATACCATCAACAACACAGGAAAGTGAAACCAAAGGGGCTGTCAACCACGTGCAGCCAGTCTCCTCGATCTTCTAGTCCCTGTCACAGGCGGGACCGTGATATTAATAAGTATTTATTTGTTAGAGATGTGACAGGGCAGGGTCATACACGGCTATTTTTCCAGCTGGAAAGGTGGTTAAATATATACAGAAATAGAACTCTGCCGGGTGCTTACATAAGGACCGTATAGAAGGATTTGTTTACCTAATGGGAGAAGCAATGGGATTTTCCATATGGGAGACAAGTCACAAGACATGAACAACCGCAGACAGAGCTATGTTGGTATAGCGATATTACTGATTAGCGATATTACTTTCATTCATTCATACATCTCTACTTGAAGACGGGTCGGTTTTATAGAATTTGGGATCATAGGCAACAAACAAATTAGAGCTCTCCTGTTTATCATTTGTATACAGTAATTTCAGCCAACAAAATACTGCCATATAGCTCCAAAACATTACTACCATATTCAGACCACATAATACTGCCATATAGGGCCCAGAAAATATTGCCACATTCAAACAACATAATACTGCCATATAGTGCCAAGACATCACTGCTATATTCAGCCCACATATAGAGCCCAAACAATATGAAGCAACGAAATAATACTCCCCTAACCCCTTGGCAATGTTTGACATGAATGTATGGACATCATAATTGCCAGAAGGGGTGTATGGAGAATGCTGGCTGTGTAATACAGATGACACCTGCCTGCAGTGACCAGGATTGGAGATATCTCCAATCCTGATCATTTAAGATGCTATTGACCGTGGTATCTGCCCAGTTAGACAGAGGGAGGAGGTTTCATCCGTCCTCCGATCAGCACCCTCGCAATGCCGTGGTCATGTGAAGGCTTCCAGACCTGCCATGTTACTGCTCCTATTACACCCCTCCTCCAGCAGGGTGTAATAGGAGATCGGTAGGCTCACTATTAACAGAAGCATTGCAGCATCGAACCATCGCAGGTTCAAGTCCTCCAGAAGGGCTGAAAAAAGAGTAAACATTAAAGTTTACTCTTAAAGTTTGAGAAATATTTTCAAAAATAATAAAAAATGCCTTTTGCCATTTCTCATGTACAAAAATAAAAAAACTGAATATAATTGGTATCACTGCATCTGAAAACATCTGATATATTAAAATATCATTGCGCATGATAAAAATAACCCCTATGACGACTATCCGAAATCTCTCAGGGGGAAGCAAAGCTCGATGTAAATGACCCCCATTGTGTATACCCCGTGTGAGTACGCGCTCATTCACACAGACATAGGACAGCTCTGCACAACGTAGAGGCTGTAAAGTTCTCGTAGAGCTCCATGTGACTCCACCGCACATCTCTATTCCTCTGATTATATACAGAGACATCTTTTTCTGCTCAATTCTACAGGAATGTGTCGGTATTTTCACAGGCACAGAGCAGTAGCTGATTTCACAGCATCCACGGGACACTTGGGTCTCTGCAACCCGGGGCAAAATCATCCAGATACAAAATGCAACGTCCCGGAGCGATGTCTGCTCCAGATAATAAGAAGCACAAGGGCGATGTCTTCACAGCCAAGTCTTTATTGCTCTGCTCCTCAGGGTAGTAAGATAAGGCCTATACAACTTTACAACTTCCGAACACCTCCTGGGGTCGCCTAGCTCACCGAAACCAAGTGGTATTCTAGGGGAACATACCAGTGTAATGCAATGCCATGTACACCAGAGATCAGTGACAGTCCTGACACTTCAATTCAGATCCAATTTTAGACCCCTAAATGAATCTGGACCCTAAAGCAGAACTCGAAATTAAAAAGGACCTTTCATGGGTCCAGACATTATCAAATAAGTAGGGAGTTGTGCAGCGCTCCGTTCCCCCTGTTCACTCTTCCCGCCTGGTAGGCTAATGATTAGCATCGGTACAGGGAGGAGGAGACTGCCCTGTTTCTCAGTGGGCGTCTCCTTCTCCCTGGCTGTGACGCTCTCCGCTGCGATTGGACCGCGCTATAGCCATGCAGAAGGAGACGCCCACTGAGAAACAGGGCAGTCTCCTCCTACCTGTACCGATGATATTCATTAGCCTACCAGGCGGGAAAAGCGAACGGGGGGCACAGCGGGGGAACGGAGCGCTGCACAGATAAACTAGTAAGTGACCTTACATCCCTGCACTATGCCCTACACCCCCTCCTCCTGCTTATTTAATAATGTCTGGTCCCATGAAAGGTCCTCTTTAAGCCAGATCCCAGACCAGACCCTGAAATTCAGCTACACCCCATAAAAAAAAACTAAATTAACCCAAACAACCAGAGCAGACCCTAAAATTAAGTCAGACCCCAGACCAGACCCTGAAATTAAGCCAGTCCCTAGACCAGGCCTTGAAATTAATTCAGCCCCTAGACTAGACTATTTAATACACCCACACCCCAGACCAGAACCTGAAATTAATGCAGATCCCACACCACAGCCTGAAATTAAGCCAGACTAAGGACCAGACCCTGAAACTAACTCACGCCCCATAAAGACCCCAAAATTAATTCAAACCCCAGAACAGACCTTGAAATTATGACAGACCCCAAAATTATTTCAGCCCCTAGACTAGGACATTTAATAGATCCAGACCCTAAAATAAAGAGAGACACCAATCAGATGCTAAAATGAATCGAGACCACAGATCAGACCCCTAAATGATTCCAGACCCCAGATCAGACCCCTAAATGAATCCAGACCCCACACCAGACACTGAAATTAAAATCATGCCCCTAAATTAATTCAGACCCCAGACCACATCCCAATATCAATTCAGACCACATCCTAAAATCTATACAGACCCCAGACCAGAGCCCATAATCAATCTGTATACGAAGACACAACCCCAAAAACAATTCAGACATCAGACCAAAAACCTGGGTTTGAATGAATTTAGGAGAAATTGTGCCAAAAAAAGCAGAGTGAAGAATACGAATGGACGTTGAAGCTTCTTTTTCTGCTGCTCCATCCTGATGTTTTTGGGGGCTGTTTACTATTAATGGGGTCGGTGAGCTATCTAATGTCACGGATGGTGTTGCAGAAAGCTGGAACTTATAAATAAACATCCGACTGGCTTGATCCCAAACTAAGGAGCATCTGGGTGAGCCCTATAAAACCCTAGAGCTCTCCCTGACTGCTATGCCCATGCAAAGGTCTTTATGGTAGACAATTGCATGCCCGCGTACCTCATACTGTGTGACACCTGAAAACCCTATAATAGTGAGGGGACACGACCACCGGCTCCCTGCACTTAATACGGACGGAGTCAGGGTCACCTAGAATCAAGCCAGCAAGGAAACACAAATAAAGGAAAAACACTTATCTGAGGAATCAGCAGTAGCAGGCTCCAGCAGTGAACAACTCATCCAGGAAGAAGTATAAACCGCAAAGTGAGGCAGTATGGCAGTATGGGAGGGAATATAAAGAGAGACAATTAGTGTAAATAGGTGACAGCTGGGAGAAGGAAAGGAGATGACAAAGTGAAACCAAAACAAAGAACGTCATGCAAGAGGTAGAGAAGAACGTCTAACAGACCTTCTCACAGGACTGGCGGTGACATCTATTTGCAGTAGGTTACTGCACCTTCATGGGCCTTAAAGGGGTTTTCCGGGACTTAGATATCGTTGACTAATCCTCCAGATAGGTCATCAGTATCAGATCGGTGGGGGTCAGGCTCCCAGCATCACCACGAACAATCACTTTTTTCTGGCGGCCACCAGTAACTAAACAGTGGAAGGAGCTGGAAGCAGAAGGCCGTGTCCCTTGTGTAACGCCGACGTACCGCAGCTCAGCTCCCGTTCACTGGAATGTAACCCTACAAACCACTACATAAAGGACAGAGCCTTCTGCTTCCGGCTCCATCCCCTGTTTAGTTTCCAGCGTCAGCGGCTGTTCTGTGGGGGTGACGGGTGTGGACCCCCACAATATGATATTGAAGACCTATCAGGACCATGGATCATCAAAGGGTGGAAAATCCCTTTAAAGGGGCTGTCCAGGATTAGAAAAACATGGCTGCTTTCTTCCAGACACAGCACCACACACGTGTCCATGGCAGCTCAGATCCATTGACATGATGAAGGCTGAGCTGCAATGCTACACACAACCTTTGGTGGGAAGAACGTAATCCTGTAAAACCTCTCATAGGCTGAAACGCATCAGCCCGACCAGAAAGGGATAAAAATGATGCAGAAACTTTATGGGCTTATTTACAGGACAGGAGGTGATGCTGAGCCAGTGGACCAACCACGCGGTGAGCTGAGGTGAGAGAAGCGCCACGCGATTAGGGCCTCCACCTGAGAACTCACATAGGCATCACCCAGCACTGACTGTACCATGGAGCTCAGCACGTAGCACTGTAATTGGGAGCCAAACAGTCATTGGGAAAACAGGTTATTCTGGGTAATAAATATCATTATCAGCAATGAAGTGGCAGGATCCGGAAATATCTCCATGGTCCACGTCACTTCATGGAACGTCCCTGGTGTCGCCTCCGTCGCTTATCTCTGTGTTTGTGTGAAGCCTGGGATACAGCTCATTGCTTTGCAGCGGGCTGTGTACCTTTTTTTTGTCCCTTTCTATATACTTTCTAGTATGTGTGAGAGCACAAATATTAGCACATACAGAGCGGACGTCAGCAGAAGCGGGGCGATAACATGGAGGATAGGTAATCTCCCGTGGCGTATGTGTCACTTGTCACATTGTATACAGGTTACAGGGTGCTCAGTACAATGGGCCGCTCTGGCCTTTACAGAATTTATGCCCATTTCTCTTCTAGCAACAAATCTGAGTGCTCCAGCATAACCGCAATCGGTGGGCATGCTGGGCAGTGTAGTTCTTCAACACCTATCAAGCCACAGCTTAATGGATGGCACTCCAGTTGCAGACTGTGCAAGAGAAGGGGCAAATAAGCATGGAGGCAAAGTCAACCAGTCCCATTTTAACCTTTGCTATATACCCCCTCCCTCAATGTATGGCTGGGGTGTCCCTATAGAGAGCCTGGTACATCACCGAATCTCCTAAAAGGGCAAAGGAGAGCATCGGGGGGGCTGTCTGGGTGAAAATGTGGGTATGTCTGGGTTCAGCTCTGAACCCCAACAGCCCCTTTAAAGGGGTTTTCTAGGGGTTAAATGTTGATGACCTGCCCTCAGCATAGGTCATCTATGTCAGGGCGGTGGGGGTTGGTTTCTGGCAGCTGTGGTGAGATGAGTTCTCTGGCAGGCTTGGACTGGCCTATGGGGGGAACAGATGAATCCCACGGTGGTCTCCCTAGTCAAGGTGGCACATGACCCAGTAGACTGACTCCACCACATGTAGATAGGCAGCAGACAGCATCTCAGCTAGCCTACAGTACATTCATATAAAAACTGGGTAGACTCTAGCAGGGGCGTAACTATAATTGATAGGGCCCCATAGAAAAATAAGTTGGGGCTCCAAACATCTGGTGTAACAAAAACAAGATCAGCATAAGTAGATATACAGTCAGGTCCATAAATATTGGGACATGGACACAATTGTAACATTTTTGGCTCTATACCCCACCACTATGGATTTGAAATGAAACAGACAAGATGTGCTTTACCTGCAGACTGTCAGCTGTAATTTGAGGGGATTTACATCCAAATCAGGTGAACGGTGTAGGAATTACAGCAGTTTGCATATGTGCCTCCCACTTGTTAAGGGACCATAAGTAATGGGACAATTGGCTTCTCAGCTGTTCCATGGCCAGGTGTGTGTTATTCCCTCATTATCCCAATTACAATGAGCAGATAAAAGGTCCAGAGGTCATTTCCAGTCTGCTATTTGCATTTGGAATCTGTTGCTGTCAACTCTCAAGATGAGATCCAAAGAGCTGTCACTATCAGTGAAGCAAGCCATCATTAGGCAAACATACACACATACATATCTGATTGGGCCCCTTCAACCTCTGGGCCCCATAGCATGTGCAATGTCTGATATGGCTATAGTTACTTCCATGCTTTTTAGCAAACAACCCAGTTTATTCTAATAGATGGATCAGTGGCTGAGACAACTTCTTGGCATAGAGACTTCCAGGCGGAGTTCTTTTTCCCCAGGGACCCACCTTCTGAATGTCCTGCTGGGGCCGACATAATCAACCATCTTGTATGGTCTTTCTGTCATGTGTCCGTGCACCTCAGTTCCACACTGTTCTCTTCATTGTATCACAGGCAGATAGCCGTGCAATGTAGAGTGCTGTGCCTTGTAGTGCTGCTCGAACCCATTCACTTGAAGAAGACTGAGCTGTAGACGGATGTCAATGGCCACAGAGCTTGCCCAAGGGCCACAGCTTCTTCCAACAGCTAATTGTGGGGGGTGCTGGGAGTCGGGTCCTTACTAAGAGGAACCCCTTTAATAAACCTATTTCTTGGCCCTTTTTCTTGTATCCGTGTGCTGTGCTAATCCAAAGACTTCACTGGTGACAATGGCACATGATAAACCCATCTCTGAGGGCTGATTGGCCAATTCCACCTGTAATGTGCTGATAGATCTCCTTCAGAAGCCTAGGAAACCTGTTCTTTCTATTGGGGCCAATAGGAAGAAGAAGGGGTGCCGCAAACACTGATTATATGGCAGACCATGGCACCATCCCTTAGCAATGTGCTGCAATGCCTGGACTGATTCCGTCAAATCCCCTTCGATACAATGTAACATCTGCTCCTGCCACTCCCTCGTGAATCCGACCGTATCGACTTCTTGTTACCCTCATACAGTTACATTGTATCTTGATTTATTTGATTTGGAAAACTACTGCGCAGAGTCCGTTTGTATTGAAGCCAGCCATTCAGCGTATGGTCACAGCGGCACAATCCGAGCCGTAAGAAGGTGCGCCAGCTCTACCTTCAATCCTTTTTTTTCTTTCACAGAGTAATTTACATCCTGTGTCAGCAGAGAATTTCTGACTCTGAAAGATGGATCTCTGTGTTTGGTATTAAATTCACGTCCGCTGTCAGAGGCGGAATTCACAGAGAGAAGACTGCGCCCTGGGATATGATACCAACACAATACTTATCCCTTAACTGCATGTAACTCATCTGGCAAAGACAGGGTTAAAGTGGCTCAACAGGATCAACCCTATTAAACCAGACATACTGGCTGGTAGGATTCATCTGAACGATAAAACGATACCTTCCCTTTGTCTGTATGCTAAACAGCTGCAAATGAGAAGTTTGAGCACTAGGGGATGGGGCTGAATCCTCTGAGCACTGCTTTGTAACACCCCCTGTGCTCTGTACACACCCCCTTCCCTTGATTGACAGGGCTATACATGGTGAGGGCAGAGCTGTGTCCTGGTATCTGCATAACATATACACTATGTACTATAGCTTCACCACACTGAGATCTGCTCAGAAAGCAGATCTACATATCATATACACTATGTACTATAGCTTCACCACACTGAGATCTGCTCAGAAAGCTCATCTACATATTATATACACTATGTACTATAGCTTCACCACACTGAGATCTGCTCAGAAAGATCATCTACATATCATATACAGTGTGTACTATAGCTTCACCACACTGAGATCTGCTCAGAAAGCTCATCTACATATCATATACACTATGTACTATAGCTTCACCACACTGAGATCTGCTCAGAAAGCTCATCTACATATCATATACACTATGTACTATAGCTTCACCACACTGAGATCTGCTCAGAAAGATAGTCGACATATAACGGCTTTGTTCACAAGCAGAAAATATAATTATAAAGACACCAGTAATACGTGTTAGCTTCTAAGGATAGAAAAATCATGTTTCTCTATGTGGTAATGTTATAACTTGTGGTAAGTGCATTTTTTTGCATGTAGAGAACCCACGTTTGAATCCTGGGAGAGACTTCCAGTTTATTTTCTTCATATATTTTTTTTCTTCCACATTTAACCCATAATAAAAGTCTATATTCTTATCATATTGAGAATAATATTTTTAGACTTAAAAAGCTAATAAATTATAATGGTTTCTTTATATATTGTGTCTGCGAATAAACCAGTAATAGTTTTAAGGTTTCTAAGCAAAAAAAACAAAAAAAACTATTCTCAATATAGTAAGGCCTTGTATTGTTATTAGATGATAAAGCCTTTTATTATGGATTAAATTGGAGAGAGAAAAAAAATAACAAGTTAATTTAAGTTTCTCCCAAGATTCAAACCTGTGATCTCTACATACAAAACCAAGTACTTACCACAAGCTGTAGCATTACCACATAGAGATACAGGATTTTTCTATGCTTATCAGCTAACACACATTGCTGGCGTCTTTATATTCATATATCAGTGTGGTGAAGCAATGGTCAGGGTTGGACTGGCCATATACCCTACAGGGAAATTTCCAGGGGGCCACCCAAGCCCTCCTCATAGAGGCTGGCCAGGTAAACAACGATCTGATGCTCTTAGCATTAATTAATGCTTGGAGCATCATGTACTTATACCCCTAGCCAGCAGCAAAAGGTGACCTCCAGAATTTAACTGTATCACCGTCCTCAGTATATTAATAGGACAGTATTTTTGCTGGGCTGTTATTTTGTGCTGCACTACAGCTTTGCACAGGGGGTGTTACAAAGCAGTGCTCAAAGGACTCAGCCCTGCCTCCTGGTGCTCAAACTTCTCATTTACATATGAATAAAAACGCAGATTTCTCTGCAGCTGTTTAGCGTTCAGACAAAAGAAAGGTATTAATCTAATCAGCATGATGAGCCCTAACAGCCAGTATGTCTGGTTTAATAGGGTTCATCCTGGTGACAGTGCCGCTTTAATCTGCCTGTTTTGTACTACGCCCCTATAAAGGATTTAGGAAATATATAATTATTGTTTGTAGCAGCAACAGAACATGCATAACAATAGCAAATGACCAATATAATAAGTAGTAGGAGCAACCTTCATTACGGTTGATGTGCTCTAAATAATATACAGGAGATACCCAGGTTATACCAGCATGGTCCATATCACTATATACAAGAAGATGTATAACTTATACCAGCTGTACATATATAATGATATACAGGAGATGCCCAGGTTATACCAGCATGCTCCATATCACTATATACAAGAAGATGTATAACTTATACCAGCTGTACATATATAATGATATACAGGAGATACCCAGGTTATACCAGCATAATCCATATCACTATATACAAGAAGATGTATAACTTATACCAGCTGTACATACACTGCGTGCAGAATTATTAGGCAAATGAGTATTTTGACCACATCATCCTCTTTATGCATGTTGTCTTACTCCAAGCTGTATAGGCTCGAAAGCCTACTACCAATTAAGCATATTAGGTGATGTGCATCTCTGTAATGAGAAGGGGTGTGGTCTAATGACATCAACACCCTATATTAGGTGTGCATAATTATTAGGCAACTTCCTTTCCTTTGGCAAAATGGGTCAAAAGAAGGACTTGACAGGCTCAGAAAAGTCAAAAATTGTGAGATATCTTGCAGAGGGATGCAGCACTCTAAAAATTGCAAAGCTTCTGAAGCGTGATCATCGAACAATCAAGCGTTTCATTCAAAATAGTCAACAGGGTCACAAGAAGCGTGTGGAAAAACCAAGGCGCAAAATAACTGCCCATGAACTGAGAAAAGTCAAGCGTGCAGCTGCCAAGATGCCACTTGCCACCAGTTTGGCCATATTTCAGAGCTGCAACATCACTGGAGTGCCCAAAAGCACAAGGTGTGCAATACTCAGAGACATGGCCAAGGTAAGAAAGGCTGAAAGACGACCACCACTGAACAAGACACACAAGCTGAAACGTCAAGACTGGGCCAAGAAATATCTCAAGACTGATTTTTCTAAGGTTTTATGGACTGATGAAATGAGAGTGAGTCTTGATGGGCCAGATGGATGGGCCCGTGGCTGGATTGGTAAAGGGCAGAGAGCTCCAGTCCGACTCAGACGCCAGCAAGGTGGAGGTGGAGTACTGGTTTGGGCTGGTATCATCAAAGATGAGCTTGTGGGGCCTTTTCGGGTTGAGAATGGAGTCAAGCTCAACTCCCAGTCCTACTGCCAGTTTCTGGAAGACACCTTCTTCAAGCAGTGGTACAGGAAGAAGTCTGCATCCTTCAAGAAAAACATGATTTTCATGCAGGACAATGCTCCATCACACGTGTCCAAGTACTCCACAGCGTGGCTGGCAAGAAAGGGTATAAAAGAAGAAAATCTAATGACATGGCCTCCTTGTTCACCTGATCTGAACCCCATTGAGAACCTGTGGTCCATCATCAAATGTGAGATTTACAAGGAGGGAAAACAGTACACCTCTCTGAACAGTGTCTGGGAGGCTGTGGTTGCTGCTGCACGCAATGTTGATGGTGAACAGATCAAAACACTGACAGAATCCATGGATGGCAGGCTTTTGAGTGTCCTTGCAAAGAAAGGTGGCTATATTGGTCACTGATTTGTTTTTGTTTTGTTTTTGAATGTCAGAAATGTATATTTGTGAATGTTGAGATGTTATATTGGTTTCACTGGTAAAAATAAATAATTGAAATGGGTATATATTTGTTTTTTGTTAAGTTGCCTAATAATTATGCACAGTAATAGTCACCTGCACACACAGATATCCCCCTAAAATAGCTAAAACTAAAAACAAACTAAAAACTACTTCCAAAAATATTCAGCTTTGATATTAATGAGTTTTTTGGGTTCATTGAGAACATGGTTGTTGTTTAATAATAAAATTAATCCTCAAAAATACAACTTGCCTAATAATTCTTGACTCCATTCTCAACCCGAAAAGGCCCCACAAGCTCATCTTTGATGATACCAGCCCAAACCAGTACTCCACCTCCACCTTGCTGGCGTCTGAGTCGGACTGGAGCTCTCTGCCCTTTACCAATCCAGCCACGGGCCCATCCATCTGGCCCATCAAGACTCACTCTCATTTCATCAGTCCATAAAACCTTAGAAAAATCAGTCTTGAGATATTTCTTGGCCCAGTCTTGACGTTTCAGCTTGTGTGTCTTGTTCAGTGGTGGTCGTCTTTCAGCCTTTCTTACCTTGGCCATGTCTCTGAGTATTGCACACCTTGTGCTTTTGGGCACTCCAGTGATGTTGCAGCTCTGAAATATGGCCAAACTGGTGGCAAGTGGCTTCTTGGCAGCTGCACGCTTGACTTTTCTCAGTTCATGGGCAGTTATTTTGCGCCTTGGTTTTTCCACACGCTTCTTGCGACCCTGTTGACTATTTTGAATGAAACGCTTGATTGTTCGATGATCACGCTTCAGAAGCTTTGCAATTTTAAGAGTGCTGCATCCCTCTGCAAGATATCTCACTATTTTTGACTTTTCTGAGCCTGTCAAGTCCTTCTTTTGACCCATTTTGCCAAAGGAATTATGCACACCTGATATAGGGTGTTGATGTCATTAGACCACACCCCTTCTCATTACAGAGATGCACATCACCTAATATGCTTAATTGGTAGTAGGCTTTCGAGCCTATACAGCTTGGAGTAAGACAACATGCATAAAGAGGATGATGTGGTCAAAATACTCATTTGCCTAATAATTCTGCACGCAGTGTATACAAGAAGATGTATAACTTATACCAGCTGTACATATATCATTATATACAGGAGATACCCAGGTTATACCAGCTGTACATATATAATTATATACAGGAGATGCCCAGGTTATACCAGCATGGTCCATATCACTATACAGTATACAAGAAGATGTATAACTTATACCAGCTGTACATATATAATTATATACAGGAGATGCCCAGGTTATACCAGCATGGTCCATATCACTATATACAAGAAGATGTATAACTTATACCAGCTGTACATATAGAATTATATACAGGAGATGCCCAGGTTATACCGGCTGTACACATATAATTATGTAGCAGCATTCCGGAGGAGATACAGTTGCTTTTGATTCCCTCTTTACCTCTTCACTTTCCCCAGGACCCGGTGCTGGAAGGTTGGAGGAAGGTTTTCTAGGTTGGCATCCTGAAGGATAATCTATTTATCCAGAATTTGGCAGCTTTCCTGGGAAGTTTCCTCGCTCGGCTCTGTAGCTGTAGGGAATCGGAGATGTAGTTTATTGTGAAGGATGAAAAAGTTTGTGATGCAATAAAGCAAATGGGCTTGTGTTTAAAGTAGCACTCCGGGATTTAGAGACTTATGAAGAGAGAATACAATTAAGTATCAACGCTGCTGAAACAGACTAAACATATTATAAATCTCAGAGTTCCCCTTAAAAACCTTTTGTTAATTTCCATTGCAGTGTGACCACTTCATATTTTAGTTTGGATTAGCTCTGTTCATTAGGGAAACAAAAGTTTACTACATAGAAACCATAGGCGTCACTACAGGGGGGCAATTGCACCCCCCCCTAGGTTATTCCTTGCCCTCCCGCGTGGCCCCCCGCTGATTCCCCTTCAAAACCCTGGCCGCCACTGGTACAGCGGCAATCTGTCCAGGGCCGTCTTTAATGCAGGGCAAAAGGTGCAGCTACCTGGGGGCCAAGTTGCTCCTGGGGGCCCAAGCCAGCTGCCTCTTGAGCCCCGCTGGCAACTGGTGACGTGGGGGGCAGTGGCAGGGCACAGGGAGATGAGCGCTTCCATTGTGGAAGCGCTCATCTCCATAGTCATATGTATCGCCGTCCTCAGTGCTGCGGCGGGGCAGGGGAGGGAGAGGCGTCTCCCTTCCCCGTTCCTCTGATAGGCTGCAGGCACTAGGCCTGCAGCCTATCAGAGGCCAGTGCAGGCGGCGTGATGACGTCATCGCGCCACCTGGGCCGTACAGCGGAAGAGCCCTGCATCGCATTGCTGCCAGCCTGATGGAGGTAAGTATAAGTGTTTCTTTTTTTATATGGTACTACTACTGGCACATGATTGAGGGGGCATCTATGAGGCACCTGTTACTGGCACATGATTGGGGGGCATCTATGGGGCACCTGTTACTGGCCTATGATTGGGGGGCATCTATGGGGGCACCTGTTACTGGCGCATGATTGGGGGGCATCTGTGGGGGCACTTGCCACTGGCACATGATTGGGGGGCATCTATAGGGATACTTATTCTTGCCACATGATTGGGGGGCATCTGTGGGGGCACATGTTACTGGCACATGATTGGGGGGCATTTATGGGGCACCTATTACTGGCACATGATTGGGGGGCATCTATGGGGGCACCTTTTACTGGCACATGATTGGGGGGCATTTATGGGGGCACTTGTTACTCGCACATGATTGGGGGGCATCTATGGGGCAATTGTTACTGGCACATGATTGGAGGGCATCTATGGGGGCACTTGTTACTGGCACATGATTGCGGGGCATCTATGGGGGCACTTGTTACTGGCAAATGATTGGGGAGCATCTATAGGGGCACTTGTTACTGGCACATGATTGGGGGCGTTTATGGGGGGACTTGTTACTGGCACATTATTGGGGGGCATCTATGGGGGCACATATTACTGGCAAATTATTGGGGGGCACTGTGGGGGCATCTATGAGGGCACTTCTTACTGGCACATTATTGGTGGCACTTTTTACTGGCACATTATTGGGGGCACTATGGGGGCATCTACTGAGGCCACAAAGAAGGAGTATTTTACAGTCAGGTCCATAAATATTGGGACATGGACACAATTCTACCATTTTTGGCTCTATACACCACCACAATGGATTTGAAATGAAACAGACAAGATGTGCTTTACCTGCAGACTGTCAGCTTTAATTTGAGGGAATTTACATCCAAATCAGGTGAACGGTGCAGGAATTACAGCAGTTTGCATATGTGCCTCCCACTTGTTAAGGGACCAAAAGTAATGGGACAGAATAATAATCATAAATCTAACTTTCACTTTTTAATACTTGGTTGCAAATCCTTTGCAGTCAATGACAGCCTGAAGTCTGGAACGCATAGACATCACCAGACGCTGTGTTCCATCCCTGGTGATGCTCTGCCCGGCCTCTACTGCAACTGTCTTCAGTTCCTGCTTGTTCTTGGGGCATTTTCCCTTCAGTTTTGTCTTCAGCAAGTAAAATGCATGCTCAATCGGATTCAGGTCCGGTGATTGACTCGGCCATTGCAGAACAGTCCACTTTTTTCCCTTAAAACTCTTTGGTTGCTTTTGCAGTATGCTTTGGGTCATTGTCCATCTGCACTGTGAAGCGCCGTCCAATGAGTTCTCAAGCATTTGGCTGAATATGAGCAGATAATATTGCCCGAAACACTTCAGAATTCATCCTGCTGCTTTTGTCAGCAGTCACATCATCAATAAGTACAAGAGAACCAGTTCCATTGGCAGCCATACATGCCCACACCATGACACTACCCACCACCATGCTTCACTGATGAGGTGGTATGCTTAGGATCATGAGCAGTTCCTTTCCTTCTCCATACTCTTCTCTTCCCATCACTCTGGTACAAGTTGATCTTGGTCTCATCTGTCCATAGGATCTTGTTCCAGAACTGTGAAGACTTTTTTAGATGTCGTTTGGCAAACTCTAATCTGGCCTTCCTGTTTTTGAGGCTCACCAATGGTTTACATCTTGTGGTGAACCCTCTGTATTCACTCTGGTGAAGTCTTCTCCTGATGGTTGACTTTGACACACATACACCTACCTCCTGGAGAGTGTTCTTGATCTGGCCAACTGTTGTGAAGGGTGTTTTCTTCACCAGGGAAAGAATTCTTCGCTCATCCACCACAGTTGTTTTCCGTGGTCTTCCGGGTCTTTTGGTGTTGCTGAGCTCACCGGTGCGTTCCTTCTTTGTAAGAATGTTCCAAACAGTTGTTTTGGCCGCGCCTAATGTTTTTGCTATCTCTCTGATGGGTTTGTTGTGTTTTTTCAGCCTAATGATGGCTTGCTTCACTGATGGTGACAGCGCTTTTGATCTCATCTTGAGAGTTGACAGCAACAGATTCCAAATGCAAACAGCAGACTGGAAATGACCTCTGGACCTTGTATCTGCTCATTGTAATTGGGTAATGAGGGAATAACACACACCTGGCCATGGAACAGCTGAGAAGACAATTGTCCCATTACTTTTGGTCCCTTAACAAGTGGGAGGCACATATGGAAACTGCTGTAATTCCTGCACCGTTCACCTGATTTGGATGTAAATACCCTCAAATTAAAGCTGACAGTCTGCAGGTAAAGCACATCTTGTTTGTTTCATTTCAAATCCATTGTGGTGGTGTATAGAGCCAAAAATGTTAGAATTGTGTCCATGTCCCAATATGTATGGACCTGACTGTATATGGGGGGCTCTGTATAGGGGCATTTTATACTGGTACATTATGGGGGGCACTAGGAAGAAGGGGGTAGAGGAGCACTATGGTGGCATTTACTGGGCACACTATATAGTGATATTTTATACTGGCACATTATGGGGGCACTATGGGGACATTAGCTCAACTGGGGGCATTAAAAGGGATATTTTTTGTCACATTATAAGGAAAATTATTACTACTGGGGGGCATTATGGTGGGCTTTGTTACTACTGGGGTCTATGGGGAACATGATTACTAGTATGGACACTATGGGAGCATTATTACTTCTGGGGCACAGTGGGGACATGTTGGGGGCACTGTAGGAGCACTATTACTACCATGTGTGCTCTAGCAGAGAATTATTCCTATTGGTAAGACATTTGCGGAGCACTATTACTGTGGGGGCACCTTGGCACAGTATCAGCTTACCACAGTTATTTTTGGGGACGTTATGTTTACACTATTAGTGTCAGGGGCACTATCTGCATGGTACTACTATTATCAGGGGGGTTATCTGTTTCTGCAGTATAGTATTGGGGAGCACAGCGGCACAGTATTGGGGGTGGTAGGATGATTTGTCCAGAAGATGGGAAGATGATGGAAAAGTAGTAAACTAAGATTTTGTTTGTCAAACTGCAGAGACGAGAAATGGCTGAAAAATGGTGTCTGGTCTGAAAGGAGAAGATGAGGAAAGAGAACATCTACAAGAGACGTCACTGGATGTAAGAGGTATGGGGCTGTATTACCCTGCATGTAAGAGGTATGGGGCGCTGTATTACCCTGCATGTAAGTGGTATGTGCGCTGTATTACCCTGGATGTAAGAGGTATGGGGCGCTGTATTACCCTGGATGTAAGAGGTATGGGGTGCTGTATTACCCTGGATGTAGGGGTGGATGGAGGGGTTATCCCTGCATACCGCAATACTCTCGTATTTTGTAATCTTATTTATATATACTTATTTCGTTTTTTTCAGTAGTATGATTAAGTGGTGAAAATTATTAGCGCCCCCCCATTTTTGACTGTGGTATCTTATGTGCCCCCCCCCCCCTATATATATTTCCTGGAGTAGCCACTGATAGAAACTTTCAACAAGCTGCTGTTGATGGATCCGATCTTCTCCTTATGTGTATCTTCAGTCTGAGTGAATAATGTCTTGCTGTGCTTAAAAGTTCTATGAACTCACTATGCCCATCAGCGAATACCTTGGGGTCTCTTCTTTCCAAAATGGGGTCACTTGTGGGGTAGTTATACTGCCCTGGCATTCTAGGGGCCCAAATGTGTGGTAAGGAGTTTGAAATCAAATTCTGTAAAAAATGACCTGTGAAATCCGAAAGGTGCTCTTTGGAATATGGGCCCCTTTGCCCACCTAGGCTGCAAAAAAGTGTCACACATGTGGTATCTCTGTATTCAGGAGAAGTTGAGGAATGTGTTTTGGGGTGTCTTTTTACATATACCCATGCTGGGTGAGATAAATATCTTGGTCAAATGCCAACTTTGTATAAAAAAATGGGAAAAGTTGTCTTTTGCCAAGATATTTCTCTCACCCAGCATGGGTATATGTAAAATGACACCCCAAAACACATTCCCCAACTTCTCCTGAGTACGGAGATACCAGATGTGTGACACTTTTTTGCAGCCTAGGTGGGCAAAGGGGCCCATATTCCAAAGAGCACCTTTCGGATTTCACAGGTCATTTTTTACAGAATTTGATTTCAAACTCCTTACCACACATTTGGGCCCCTAGAATGCCAGGGCAGTATAACTACCCCACAAGTGACCCCATTTTGGAAAGAAGAGACCCCAAGGTATTCGCTGATGGGCATAGTGAGTTCATGGAAGTTTTTATTTTTTGTCACAAGTTAGTGGAATATGAGACTTTGTATGAAAAAAATAAATAAAAAAAAAATCAGCATTTTCCACTAACTTGTGACAAAAAATAAAAAATTCTAGGAACTCGCCATGCCCCTCACGGAATACCTTGGGGTGTCTTCTTTCCAAAATGGGGTCACTTGTGGGGTAGTTATACTGCCCTGGCATTTTCCAGGGGCCCTAATGTGTGGTAAGTAGGTAAATGACCTGTGAAATCCTAAAGGTGCTCTTTGGAATATGGGCCCCTTTGCCCACCTAGGCTGCAAAAAAGTGTCACACATGTGGCATCGCCGTATTCAGAAGAAGTTGGGGAATGTGTTTTGGGGTGTCATTTTACATATACCCTTGCTGGGTGAGAGAAATATCTTGGCAAAAGACAACTTTTCCCATTTTTTTATACAAAGTTGGCATTTGACCAAGATATTTATCTCACCCAGCATGGGTATATGTAGAATGACACCCCAAAACACATTCCCCAACTTCTCCTGAGTACAGCGATACCAGATGTATGACACTTTTTTGCAGCCTAGATGCGCAAAGGTGCCCAAATTCCATGAAGTACAGAGAGGACGGACAGGACAGGCTGTGGTAATGGAGACTGTAAACAAGTGCTGCTGCTCATTAGCCCCACCCCATCCTCCTCTCATGTCTCCTCATCATCTCCATTCCCACAGAGATTCACCCGTATTCAGGATCAGGATTCCTGACAAGCAGAGCAGAGAGGAGGATGAGGCAGCTCTATGGCTCATTGTGGTGAAGTTACTTGTCCTCCTGTGTGATTAGGACAGGTTTTGTGTGTATTGATATGACGGAAGCCATTTTATTTCTCCTAATCATTGCTCCCTAGACAAAACGAGCCATTTTAAGTAATTAAAGGTATTTGTGAATATATTTATTATAAAATAATATTTAAAAGGAACCTGTCATCATCTTATTATCTACAGCTCTTCTTTTTTTTTTTATTGTTGCTCCGAAGTCTCGTTTTCAAATCCCACGCATGCGCGCAGTAACGCCACTCTCCCGGCCTCCTTTTTCTACAACGCGCATGCGCCAGTTATTTTCCTTCCAGAAGCTTCAAGTTGTTGTTTAGGCTACTTTCACACTGGCGTTTCTGGGTCCGCCTGTGAGGTCCGTTTCAGGGATCTCGCAAGCCGTCCAAAACGGATCAGTTCAGCCCCAATGCATTCCGAATGGATGCGGATCCGCTCAGAATGCATCAGTTGGCCTCCGTTCAGCCTCCATTCCGCTCTGGAGGCGGACACCAAACACTGCTTGCAGCGTTTTGATATCCGCCTGACGATGCGGAGCAAAACGGATCCGTCCTGACTTACAATATAAGACAATGGGGACGGATCCGTTTTCACTGACATAATATGGTGCAATTGAAAACCGGTCCGCCTCACGTTGACTTTCAGTGTAAGTCAAAACTGATCCGTTTTTTGTTCATGGCAATACAAACGGATCCGTTCTGAACAGATACAAGCGTTTGCATTATCAGTGCGGATCCGTCTGTGCAGATACATAACGGATCCGCACCTAACGCAGGTAGCCTTAGTCACGCCAAATAACTCCCGCTTCTACTGGTTTACCGGAAGTGAGGATAGACCTCACCAATATATCCCCGACGCATGCGCAGTTTACTTTATGATGTTTGAATGGGAGTCATTAGACCAGTCAGACAGCGCGCATGCGCGGGATTTCGAGCATCTTAACAAGTGAATAGCGGAGTGGCTACAGTGCCAAATAAAAAAAACGAATCAAAGTTATGCGTCACGCTGGACTCAAATCAGATCATTAGCATGCGGCGCGTGGCTTCTTTACGTGAATATAATGAGGCTAACCGGTTGTCACACCACTAAGTAAATAAATCTAAGGTACTTTTTAACAGTTAATAATTGTATATAATGAGTTATATTATAATCAAATACCCACATGACAGGTTTCCTTTAAGAATCTTAAAAAAAAATTATTCCTGGAGAACCCCTTTAAATGTGCAACTCCTGCAAACCAACTTTTTTTTTATTTGTTCTAGGTATCAGTAATTTTAGTTTTATTTTAAGTGTTGAGGTTATGATCAGATTTGCCCTGGTTATTCCTATAAGTCAGAATTTGTTGAAAAATAAAGTTATAAAATTATTTTCTTTTTGACTGCTTAACCTCTGCATTTATCTACTGTACTTATGTGTATCAATTTCTCATATTTTCAAGATCTTTCCAGGCAAGTCATCCTCAGATTCCCCTGAGTGTATTGGCTGTGTGCAACGTCTCCACTGTATTCTAGGAGATGCTGCTTCACACTGCCTGTGTGTGCTGTGTGCAGTGTCTCCAGAGTATTTATACGAGATGTAGCTTCACACTGCTGTCCCTGCCTTCTGCTTGTATTAGCTGACAAGGAGAAACCTATGACAAGCAGTAGGCGGGGGAAACAGGGACACCGAAACTCTAGTGAGTTTATACTATATGTGAGAGCTGTGTGCAGAACATCCGTTTTTCCTATGAGATGTTGCTCTTAGATAGGACTTGGAGTAAGTGCAGAGTGATGCGATCCTCCTCTACTGTCTCCGCAAAGCCACAGGTATCACAGGAAACGTAGGCCGCATTAGTGGCACTATACCAGAGTGAACTATTCCAGAGAAGGCGCTTACAATGGTTGCCTCATGAACATGAGCCCTGCTCATAGATTTAGTTATGGAGGAATGGCGACCTTCCATCCAGACTGCAGGTTATTACGATATAAAGACGAGTAACATGAGAAGCTGTTTACATTCTTGTCTATATTATTTTCATGCAATTTCCTTGCTAATTATTCTTGTTTTCCTGGTTTGGCTGTTTGGCATTCAGCACACACATAACATATAATTACGAATCTGTTTTGTGTCCTACTGCGCGCTTAACGTGGCTTATTTTCCTTACCATTCTGATTCATAGGGCACGTCCTCAGTAAGAGCTCGTCCTTTAAAATGGAAAATGAGTGATTTTTCAAGAAACACAGTTTCCTTGTTGCTTTTGTACAGGATAATAAATATTATAGTAAACCATTAGCAGGGCCAGACGCTGGTTTTGTTGCTTTGTACTCTTTGTACTTATTCCTAGTGGGAGTAAAATATGTTGATTGTAACAGTCTGGGGTCCACATTGCAGCAATTTGTTGTCAACTATGTTTCCACATCCGCTGAGGAGTTCCAGACTCTTCTCCTTCGGGTGCTTTAACTCTCCAAGTCTATGAGCCATGAGGAAGAGCATTCTAGAGAACAGGTGCAGCACAGGAGAAGTCCTGGAGGAGTGAGTGGGAGGTTTGAGAAAGGAGGAGAATAATCAGTGACTGGATGTAGTCAGAGACTGGATGTGGTCAGAGACTGGATGTAGTCAGAGACTGGATGTAATCAGAGACTGGATGTGGTCAGAGACTGGATGTGGTCAGAGACTGGATGTGGTCAGAGACTGGATGTGGTCAGAGACTGGATGTGGTCAGAGACTGGATGTGGTCAGAGACTGGATGTAGTCAGAGACTGGATGTAATCAGAGACTGGATGTAGTCAGAGACTGGATGTGGTCAGAGACTGGATGTGGTCAGAGACTGGATGTGGTCAGAGACTGGATGTGGTCAGAGACTGGATGTAGTCAGAGACTGGATGTAATCAGAGACTGGATGTAGTCAGAGACTGGCTGTGGTCAGAGACTGGATGTGGTCAGAGACTGGATGTGGTCAGAGACTGGATGTGGTCAGAGACTGGATGTGGTCAGAGACTGGATGTAGTCAGAGACTGGATGTGGTCAGAGACTGGATGTGGTCAGAGACTGGATGTGGTCAGAGACTGGATGTAGTCAGAGAATGGATGTAGTCAGTGACTGGATGTAGTCAAAGACTGGATGTGGTCAGAGACTGGATGTGGTCAGAGACTGGATGTGGTCAGAGACTGGATGTGGTCAGAGACTGGATGTGGTCAGAGACTGGATGTGGTCAGAGACTGGATGTGATCAGTGACTGGATGTAGTAAGAGACTGGATGTGGTCAGTGACTGGATGTAGTCAGAGACTGGATGTGGTCAGTGACTGGATGTAGTCAGAGACTGGATGTAGTCAGTGACTGGATGTAGTCAGAGACTGGATGTAGTCAGAGACTGGATGTGGTCAGTAAATGGATGTAGTCAGAGACTGGATGTAGTCAGAGACTGGATGTGGTCAGAGACTGGATGTGGTCAGTGACTGGATGTGGTCAGACACTTGATGTAGTCAGAGACTGGATGTAGTCAGACACTGGATGTAGTCAAAGAATGGATGTATTCAGAGACTGGATGTAGTCAGAGACTGGATGTAGTCAGAGACTGGATGTAGTCAGAGACTGGATGTAGTCAGAGACTGGATGTAGTCAAAGAATGGATGTATTCAGAGACTGGATGTAGTCAGACACTTGATGTAGTCAGTGACTGGATGTAGTCAGAGACTGGATGTAGTCAGACACTTGATGTAGTCAGAGACTGGATGTAGTCAGAGACTGGATGTAGTCAGAGACTGGATGTAGTCAGAGACTGGATGTAGTCAGAGACTGGATGTAGTCAGACACTTGATGTAGTCAGACACTTGATGTAGTCAAAGAATGGATGTATTCAGAGACTGGATGTAGTCAGAGACTGGATGTAGTCAGAGACTGGATGTAGTCAGAGACTGGATGTAGTCAGAGACTGGATGTAGTCAGAGACTTGATGTAGTCAGACACTTGAAGTAGTCAGAGACTGGATGCAAAGAATGGATGCAGTCAGAGACAGTATGTAGTCAGTGACTGGGTATAGTCAGAGACTGGATGTAGTCGATGACAGCAAACAGCGGTCCGCAAAACATGGGCAATGACTGTGTAAACTCTGTATTGCAGTGCAAAAATAGCAGGTCTGGAAAACACAGGCACTGGACGTGTGAACTCTGCATACTAGATATGGACCCACTGACTTGAAAGGGTCCAAGATACGCAAGATATGGCAAAAGATAGGACATGTCGGGAGCGGAGGCACAGACCCATTTAGTTGGGCTTCAGATGTGTGCCTTTGCTCCGCAAAAGATAGGACATGTCCTATTATTTGCCGTATCTTGCGTATCGTGGACCCATTCAAGTCAGTGGGTCCATATCTGGTATGCGGAGTTCACACGTCCAGTGCCCGTGTTTTCCGGACCCGCTGTTTTTAGTCCGCAGCATGGGTATGGCGGCCATAAGGTCATGTGAATGGGCCCTAATTCTGACCCCTCTGGTCCTTACTATTAAATGTGATCTTCTAGTACTGACCCCTTTGGTTCACAGTAAATGTGATCCCCGAATACTGACCCCTGTGGACCCCACTAGTAATGGTGATCCCCCCAATACTGACCCCTGTGATTCCTACTAGTAATGGTGATGTCCCCAATAATAACCCTGTGGTCTCAATTAGTAATGCTGATCCCCAATACTGACCCCCATGGTCCCAATTAGTAATGCTGATCCCTGGAATACTGACCCCCCCGCACTAGTAATGGTGATCCCCCCAATACTGACTCCCGTGGTCCCCACTAGTAATGATAATTTCCCCAATACTGACCCCTGTGATCCCCATTAGTAATGGTGATCCCCCCCAATACTGACCCCTGTGATCCCCATTAGTAATGGTGATCCCCCAATACTAACCCCTGTGGTCCCAATTAGTAATGCTGATCCCCCCCCCAATATTGACCCCTGTGAATCCCACTAGTAATGGTAATCGCCCCAATACTGACCCCTATGATCCCCATTAGTAATGCTGATCCCCAATACTGACTCCTGTGGTCCCCACTAGTAATGCTGATCCCCAATACTGACCCCTATGATCCCTATTAGTAATGCTGATCCCCAATACTGATCTCTGTGATCCCCACTAGGAATAGTGATCCCCCAATGCTGACCTCTGTGGCCCCACTAGTAATGCTGATCCCCAATACTGATCTCTGTGATCCCCACTAGTAATTTAGTGATCCCCAATACTGACCCCTGTGGTCCCCACTAGTAATGCTGATCCCGCCAATACTAACCCCTATGATCCCCACTAGTAATGCTGATTCCCCCAATACTGACCCCTGTGGTCCCCACTAGTAATAGTGATCCCCAATACTGACTTCTGTGATCTCCACTAGTAATAGTGATCCCCCCAATACTGACCCCTGTGGACCCCACTAGTAATGCTGATCCCCCCAATACTAACCCTGTGGTCCCCACTAGTATTGACCCAATCTTAATATGTGCCATTGGTATATGTCAACTCAAATCAATAAAAAAAAAAAACTGCATGCAATTTTTTAAACAACTTCTTAAATTTTTTTATTTTGCTTTTCCAAAAACAATTCTGTGAAAATAAAAAAAATCCTTAGTCACAGCCAAAATATTTTTTTGTTCCCTTCCCAAAATATTTTTTGTTCTCAGTTTGCAAATTTACAACTGAGAAAAAATTTGTGACAAGCGGCGCCATTCATTATATTTGATCATATGAATTTTTTTGAAAACATAAAAATCTCTCTATGAAAATATTACGGCTATTTCAGCCCCTGCTGTGCTTTGCATAAATACGAAGTCGAACGTCTTTCTTCAACAATTGCCATGGAAACTGATGGGGGGGGGGGGGGGTTATATGGATCCTGCTGCCTAATGGGGCAAATGACTAAAATCAGCCGTGGCATTAACCCCGTCATTGCCACGGCATTGTTTTAACACACAACCTAAAATAGAATCTTCCACTCAATGCTTCAGTCGTCCGGCTCTGTCACCGTCTTTCGGGAACTGACAAACGTATTGATCCAGGGGTGTAGGTGCTCAGATTATCAGATTTACTTAGTGCACAGAAATATTATTTCATTCTTCATCTTTCTGCACTACATTGTGTTCTATAATAAGCTCTGATTGATTTTTTTTGGATAGAATTTACTGATTCTCCTTATGGAGACCATCACCTAGCATAGGAAATGATATAAGCAACGCTCCTAGGGGAAAGGTGTGCAAATGAGCTCTCCTCAAATCTATTGTCTTGCTATATATTACCATATTGTTGTATCAAGGGAACTATGTCTGTCCCGTAAATGGATGTGACAGTATGTAATGGCGATAAGTGCAGTGGGAACTGGCAGTGATGTACAGCTGGTCTCCTGCCGCAGTGGTTGGGATCAGAGATCCCGGCAATTTAACCACCAATAATACAGTCATCTAAGTGTTTAGACGCAGGAAGAGGACTCCATCTGTTAGCCCAACTTCCCCCTGACCCAACTGCTCGGCGCTGATGAGTTACGATGGGGACTTCTCCTGTGCTGTACCTGTACCTCCCACTCGTGTCTCCAGGACCTCTCCTGTGCTGTACCTGTACCTCCCACTTGTGTCTCCAGGACTTCTCATGTGCTGTACCTGTACCTCCCACTCATGTCTCCAGGACTTCTCCTGTGCTGTACCTGTACCTCCCACTCGTGTCTCCAGGACATCTCCTGTGCTGTACCTGTACCTCCCACTCGTGTCTCCAGGACTTCTCCTGTGCTGTACCTGTACCTCCCACTCGTGTCTCCAGGACTTCTCCTGTGCTGTACCTGTACCTCCCACTCGTGTCTCCAGGACTTCTCCTGTGCTGTACCTGTACCTCCCACTCGTGTCTCCAGGACCTCTCCTGTGCTGCACCTGTACCTCCCACTCATGTCTCCAGGACTTCTCCTGTGCTGTACCTGTACCTCCCACTCATGTCTCCAGGACCTCTCCTGTGCTGTACCTGTACCTCCCACTCGTGACGCCAGGACCTCTCCTGTTCTGCATCTGTACCTCCCACTCGTGTCTCCAGGACCTCTCCTTTGCTGCACCTGTACCTCCCACTCATGTCTCCAGGACTTCTCCTGTGCTGTACCTGTACCTCCCACTCGTGTCTCCAGGACTTCTCCTGTTCTGCATCTGTACCTGCCACTCGTGTCTCCAGGACCTCTCCTGTGCTGTACCTGTACCTCCCACTCATGTCTCCAGGACTTCTCCTGTGCTGTACCTGTACCTCCCACTCGTGTCTCCAGGACTTCTCCTGTGCTGTACCTGTACCTCCCACTCATGTCTCCAGGACTTCTCCTGTGCTGTATCTGTACCTCCCACTCGTGTCTCCAGGACTTCTCCTGTGCTGCACCTGTACCTCCCACTCATGTCTCCAGGACTTCTCCTGTGCTGTACCTGTACCTCCCACTCATGTCTCCAGGACTTCTCCAGTGCTGTATCTGTACCTCGCATTCCTGGATACATGAGTGGGAGGTACCAGTGCAGCACATGAAAAGTCCTGGAGACATGGGTGGGAGGTAGAGGTGCAGCACAAGAGGTGTCCTGGACACATGAGTGGGAGGTAGAGGTGCAGCACAGGAGAAGTCCAGGAGTGGGAGCGGTGCAGCACAGGTGATGTTCTCGACACCTGAGTGGCAAGTACAGGTGCAGCACAGGAGAAGTACTGGAGACGAGTTGGAGGTACAAGTGCAGCACAGGGGAAGATCTGGAGACATGAGTGGGAGATATAGATGCAGCACAGAAGACCTGGAGACATGAGTGGGAGGTACAGATGCAGCACAGAAGACCTGGAGACATGAGTGGGAGGTACAGATGCAGCACAGAAGACCTGGAGACATGAGTGGGAGGTACAGATGCAGCACAGAAGACCTGGAGACATGAGTGGGAGGTACAGAAGCAGCATGGGAGAAGTACTGGAGACATGAGTGGGAGGTACAGGTGCAGCACAGAAGAACTCCTGGAGAAGTGAATGGGAGATATAGTTTTAATCTACTTTTCTCTATTTTCCAAAAACATGGAGAAGGGGCTCACGTCTTTTATTTTACTTTTATTTTACTGTATATGAAAATAAAGCCAACCAAGGTCTCTTATACAGTAAAACACTGATATATCAAGGCATACCAGACTGTGCTAAAAGGAGGTCTGTGGAAGCCTGAACCAGATGAGTTGTTCTACATTAATGATCTTCCATACTTTGTTGGCACTGTAAAATAAAGCAATAATAAAATGCTTTAATGATTGAGTCACTTGCTATCAATAAAAACATCCGGGAACATGCAAATATCTCTGAGATGGAAAGAAATCAATATGTCTGGGTTATATTTCTCTCTTGTAAAGTGAAATTCTGAAATGTGAAGGACTTTGGATACGAATAAACATCAATTCAGTAATAAAGTAATAAAACTAAATGGACAAAATGTAAAAAGTTCAATTTAATTTGCAGTGGCGCAGAAGTAGGGCTTTAGGGTCAACCTGCTCATCAGCATTGACAATACTGGAAACATCCATGCTCACAAGGTTCACAATCCAAATTACTATAGGAGTGGTGTCCCTTTAAATGAATGAACATTCACCTAAGGACAATGAATCCATAGACTTTCCCTGAGGATCAGAAAAAAAAATAGCAATTCAAAATAATATTTCTACAATTTGTGTTGATGTATTACAAGAGTAACAACATGATAGAGACAATTCTTAAACTGGTCCAGTTTTTAATGTACAAGAATATAACTACTATAATACTGCTCCTCTGTACAAAAATATAACTACTATAATACTGCCTCCTATGTACAAGAATATAACTACTATAATACTGCCTCTTATGTACAGGAATATAACTACTATAATACTGCTCCTATGTACAAGAATATAACTACTATAATACTGCCCCCTATGTACAAGAATATAACTACTATAATACTGCCTCCTCTGTACAAGAATATAACTACTATAATACTGCCTCCTATGTACAAGAATATAACTACTATAATACTGCCTCCTATGTACAAGAATATAACTTCTATAATACTGCTCCTATGTACAAGAATATAACTACTATAATACTGCTCCTATGTACAAGAATATAATTACTATAATACTGCTCCTATGTACAAGAATATAACTACTATAATACTGCTCCTATGTACAAGAATATAACTACTATAATACTGCTCCTATGTACAAGAATATAACTACTATAATACTGCTCCTATGTACAAGAATATAACTACTATAATACTGCTCCTATGTACAAGAATATAACTACTATAATACTGCTCCCATGTACAAGTATATAACTACTATAATACTGCCCACTATGTACAAGAATATAACTACTATAATACTACTCCTATGTACAAGAATATAACTACTATAATACTGCTCCTATGTACAGGAATATAACTACTTGTCATGGTCTTACCTTCTTGCTGTTCTCCTTCGTTTGACATGTGCTGGCGGCCATCTTGGTTTCTGGGTTTCTTGTAGCCTCCCACCCTGCGGCTCCTCCTTCCCACCGGGAGGAGCTGGATGCCTAGCTCATATATATAGGAGGTCTGTGGCTTCAGTTCCTTGCTTGGTCCTCCTGTGTTCACATGCTTCTAAGACTGCTGCTGCTTCTGGTTCCTGATCCTGGTTTCGTCCGACTACCCTGCTGGTTCCTGATCCTGGCTTCGTCTGACTACCCTGCTGGTTCCTGATCCTGGCTTCGTCTGACTACCCTTCTGGTTTCTGACCTCTGGCTTCGCAAAGACTCTGCTTCGGTTTCGCCATCCGTTTGGACTTTTGCTTTACAGCTTTATTTTCAATAAAGCCTTCTTATTTTCACTTATCTCTTGTTGTACGTCTGGTTCATGGTTCCGTGACATTAGGACCAAGCCATGAATTCTGACGGTACAGGGCCATCCTCGCTACCCACGCTGGTTGCCAGACTTGATCAGCAGGATCACCTGTTGGGTCGGTTCGCTGTGGCGTTGCAAACCCTGCTTGAACGCACGGCTCATTTCGCTCCCGTTGCCGATGGGTCGGTTGTCACTCCTGGGCCCGCTCCTACTGCCGCTCCGGTTGTTGCGCCAGAGTCTACCCCGACACCTGTTGTTGCGCCTGCGGTGTTTCGGGGTATGACCGGTTCTGCCCCTCTTCCACAGCGCTTTGGGGGAGAGCCAACTCAGTGCCGAGGTTTCCTTAACCAGGTGGGCATTTATTTCGAGTTGCTGCCACATGCCTTTCCTACTGAGAGATCAAAGGTGGGCTTCTTGATCTCGCTGCTCTCGGACAAGGCCTTGGCCTGGGCCAGCCCTTTATGGGAGAACAACAATCCGGTGGTTGCCGAGTTTTCCGGTTTTGTTGCTTCTCTTCGGAAGGTATTCGATGTGCCGGCTCGTGCTGCCTCTGCTGCGAAGCTCCTTATGTCCATCAGACAGGGTTCACGATCCGTAGCTGAATACGCCATTGAGTTTCGTACCCTGGCAGCAGAGGTGGGCTGGAATAATGAGGCTCTGGTCGCTGCTTTCTCTCATGGTCTCTCGGATGCCTTGAAGGATGAGGTTGCAGCTAAGGACCTACCAGTGGAGCTCGAGTCTCTTATTTCTTTCCTGATTTTGATTGACACCAGACTCAGGGAGAGACCTTCCTTTAAGGAGAGCCTGCGGAGGTTTTCTAACAGATTGGCGCCTACGTTTGCTGTCCCACCCGTGCCTCCCTCTCCTCCCACGCCTCCTGGGGATGACTTGTCTGGGGGTGAACCCATGCAGCTGGGGTTTGCTCGCCTGTCCGAGGGGGAGAGGGTACTCCGGAGACGCGAGGGCCGATGCATGTACTGTGGTCTCGGTGGGCATTTTCGGTTGGCATGTCCGAACCGTCCGGGAAACGCTCGCACCTGAGATCCTGTCGGGGGCAGATCTTGGGTGGAGTCTCCTCGTCCCCGGTTTCCCGTGTTGACAAACCACTGATCACTGTTGTCCTCTCCTGGGTCGGGGGCTCGGTGACGACCCAGGCGTTGGTGGACTCTGGTGCTGGTGGTTTGTTCATTGATAGTGTGTTCGCTGCCGCCAATTCCATTCCTCTGCAGGCTCGAGGTTCCCCACTGGCTCTTGAGGCGATAGACGGCAGACCCCTTCTGCCGCCACACGTGACTCATGAGACCCTTCCAGTGGGGATAGCCATTGGTGCCGTTCACAGAGAGTCGGTCTGCCTCCAGGTTATTTCGTCTCCACACTACTCGGTGGTCTTGGGGTACCCCTGGCTCCAGAAGCATAAACCGACTTTCGATTGGAGATCGGCCGAGATCCTCTCGTGGTCACCGCAGTGTGGGGCTAGTGACATCCATGGGTCTGTCAAGTTGTTGTGTACTTCCTCGGACTCTCTGTTGCCTCCTGAATACGAGGAGTACCGGGATGTATTCGATAAGGTGCGCGCGGTTGCCCTACCTCCGCACCGCCCATACGATTGTGCCATAGAGTTACAATCTGGTGCCGTTCCTCCTCGTGGCAAAGTCTATCCACTGTCGGTAGCGGAGAATGAGGCCATGGAGGAGTACGTGAGGGAGGCGCTTTCACGCGGACACATTCGCAAATCCTCGTCCCCGGCAGGGGCTGGATTTTTCTTTGTGAAAAAGAAGGGCGGTGAGTTGAGGCCTTGCATCGATTACAGGGGTCTCAATCGCATCACGATCAAGAACGCTTACCCGATACCCTTGATTTCCGAGCTGTTCGATCGCCTTAAAGGGGCCACGGTCTTTACCAAACTCGACCTGAGGGCGGCATATAACCTGGTAAGGATCAAGGCGGGCGATGAGTGGAAGACCGCGTTTAACATCAGGACCGGTCATTATGAATCCTTGGTTATGCCCTTTGGGTTGTGCAATGCGCCCGCAGTCTTTCAGGAATTCATCAACGATGTTTTCCGTGACCTGTTGCAGCAGTGTGTGGTGGTCTATTTGGATGACATCTTGGTATATTCTGAATCCATGGAGGCCCACATTCTGGATGTCAGACGAGTGTTGCAACGGTTACGAGAGAACAAGCTGTTCGGTAAGCTTGAGAAATGTGAATTTCACCGATCCCAGGTAACCTTCTTAGGTTACATCATTTCCGCTGAGGGGTTCTCCATGGATCCTGAGAAGGTTTCGGCTGTCTTACAGTGGCCCCAGCCCAGTGGTCTTCGTTCCCTGCAGCGCTTTTTGGGCTTCGCCAATTATTATCGGAAGTTCATCAGGGACTTTTCCATGCTAGCCAAGCCTCTCACGGATCTGACCAGGAAGGGCAGTAATTCCCAGGTCTGGCCGCTCGAGGCCATCCGAGCTTTTGAGGCTCTAAAGTCCGCCTTTGTGTCGGCTCCGATTCTGTCGCATCCCAACCCTGGGTTGCCCTTTGTCCTCGAGGTGGACGCGTCTGAGACGGGAGTAGGCGCCCTTCTGTCTCAGCGTAGAACACCAGAGGGTCCTCTGCTTCCTTGTGGGTTTTACTCCCGGAAACTGTCTTCCGCGGAGTGCAACTATCAGATTGGTGACAGGGAGTTATTGGCCATCGTGCAGGCCCTTAAAGAATGGAGGCACTTGCTCGAGGGTTCGGTGGTTCCGGTCCTCATCCTGACGGACCACAAGAATCTGACCTACCTTTCTGAGGCCAAGAGATTGACACCACGTCAGGCCAGATGGGCTCTGTTCTTGTCACGTTTTAATTACGTGGTCTCCTACCTACCCGGTTCCAAGAACATCAGGGCGGATGCCTTATCACGGCAGTACTCCGAGCTGTCCAGGGAGGAGTCGATTCCGACTTCGGTCATACCTCCGAATCAGATCTTGGCCGCCATTCGCACCAGCCTGACCTCTCCCCTGGGTGAGCAGATTTTGGCAGCTCAATCTGGTGCTCCCTCTGGGAGACCCAACGGCAGATGTTTTGTGCCTGAGGAGTTGCGCACTCGGTTGTTGCGAACCTACCATAACTCCAAGACCGCGGGGCATCCTGGAAAGAATCAGCTGTCCTGGGCTGTTTCACGTCTGTTCTGGTGGCCTTCCCTACGTTCCGACATCGCCGCATATGTAGCGGCATGCTCCGTTTGTGCCCAGAGTAAGTCCCCTCGGCACCTTCCGTTGGGCCTTCTGCAACCCATAGCCACCGGGGAGCGCCCATGATCACACCTGGGGATGGATTTCATTGTGGACCTCCCTGCATCCCGAGGCCATACGGTCATTCTCATGATTGTGGATCGGTTTTCCAAAATGTGCCACTGTGTTCCTCTCAAGAAGTTACCCTCTGCACAAGAGTTGGCCACGATTTTTGCCAGGGAGGTCTTCCGGTTGCACGGTTTGCCCAAGGAGATTGTGTCGGATCGGGGGAGTCAGTTTGTGTCCAGGTTCTGGCGCGCCTTTTGCTCCCAGTTGGGGATTCATCTCTCCTTCTCCTCGGCCTACCACCCTCAGTCCAATGGGGCCGCAGAGCGATCCAATCAGGCCTTGGAGCAATTCCTTCGTTGCTATGTCTCCGATCACCAAGACAATTGGGTTGACCTCCTGCCTTGGGCTGAGTTTGCCAGGAACACGGCGGTGAACTCTTCCTCTGGGACGTCTCCCTTCATGGCCAATTATGGGTTCCAACCTGCCGTGTTACCGGAGGTATTCTCTCCCCAGGATATTCCGGCTGTGGAGGATCACCTTTCCGTCCTACGTGCTTCTTGGGTACTGATCCAGAAGTCCCTTAAGGTCTCTGCGCAGCGCCAGAGACTCCAGGCTGATCGCAGACGAGCGCCTGCTCCTTCCTACCAGGTCGGAGACCGTGTATGGTTGTCCACCCGCAACCTCAACCTTCGAGTGCCCACTCCCAAGCTGGCGCCTCGCTTTGTTGGTCCCTTCCAAGTGCTTCGCAGGGTAAACCCGGTAGCCTATGCCCTTGCGCTTCCTCCTGGCATGCGGATCTCCAACGTGTTTCATGTCTCCCTGTTGAAGCCACTGGTGTGTAATCGTTTCACTTCCTCGGTTCCTCGGCCTCGTCCGGTCCAAGTGGGCAATCGTGAGGAGTATGAGGTGAGCAATATCCTGGACTCACGCCTGGTCCGCGGTCGGGTGCAGTTTTTGGTCCATTGGCGTGGTTATGGTCCAGAGGAGCTTTCCTGGGTTCCCTCCGCAGATGTCCATGCTCCTGCCTTGCTCCGAGCCTTCCACGCACGCTTCCCTCAGAAACCGTTCTTTACTCCGCGGAGGAGGGGCCCTTGAGGGGGAGGTACTGTCATGGTCTTACCTTCTTGCTGTTCTCCTTCGTTTGACATGTGCTGGCGGCCATCTTGGTTTCTGGGTTTCTTGTAGCCTCCCACCCTGCGGCTCCTCCTTCCCACCGGGAGGAGCTGGATTCCTAGCTCATATATATAGGAGGTCTGTGGCTTCAGTTCCTTGCTTGGTCCTCCTGTGTTCACATGCTTCTAAGACTGCTGCTGCTTCTGGTTCCTGATCCTGGTTTCGTCCGACTACCCTGCTGGTTCCTGATCCTGGCTTCGTCTGACTACCCTGCTGGTTCCTGATCCTGGCTTCGTCTGACTACCCTTCTGGTTCCTGACCTCTGGCTTCGCAAAGACTCTGCTTCGGTTTCGCCATCCGTTTGGACTTTTGCTTTACAGCTTTATTTTCAATAAAGCCTTCTTATTTTCACTTATCTCTTGTTGTACGTCTGGTTCATGGTTCCGTGACACTACTATAATACTGCTCCTATGTACAAGAATATAACTACTATAATACTGCTCCTATGTACAAGAATATAACTACTATAATACTGCCTCCTATGTACAGGAATATAACTGCTATAAGACTGCCTCCTATGTACAAGAATATAACTACTATAACACTGCTCCTATGTACAAGAATATAACTACTATAATACTGCCTCCTATGTACAAGAATATAACTACTATAATACTGCTCCTATGTACAAGAATATAACTACTATAATAATGCTCCTCTGTACAATAATATAACTACTATAATACTGCCTCCTATGTACAAGAATATAACTACTATAATAATGCTCCTATGTACAAGAATATAACTACTATAATACTGCTCCTATGTACAAGAATATAACTACTATAATACTGCTCCTATGTACAAGAATATAACTACTATAATACTGCCTCTTATGTACAAGAATATAACTACTATAATACTGCTCCTATGTACAAGAATATAACTACTATAATACTGCTCCTATGTACAAGAATATAACTACTATAATACTGCCTCCTATGTACAAGAATATAACTACTATAATACTGCCTCCTATGTACAAGAATATAACTACTATAATACTGCCTCCTATGTACAAGAATATAACTACTATAATACTGCTCCTATGTACAAGAATATAACTACTATAATACTGCCCCCTATGTACAAGAATATAACTACTATAATACTGCTCCTATGTGCAAGAATATAACTACTATAATACTGCCCCTATGTACAAGAATATAACTACTATAATACTGCCTCTATGTACAAGAATATAAATACTATAATACTGCCTCCTATGTACAAGAATACAACTACTATAATACTGCCTCCTATGTACAAGAATACAACTACTATAATACTGCTTCTATGTACAAGAATATAACTACTATAATACTGCTCCTATGTACAAGAATATAACTACTATAATACTGCTCCTATGTACAAGAATATAACTACTATAATACTGCCTCCTATGTACAAGAATATAACTACTATAATACTGCCTCCTATGTACAAGAATATAACTACTATAATACTGCCTCCTATGTACAAGAATATAACTACTATAATACTGCCTCCTATGTACAAGAATATAACTACTATAATACTGCTCCTATGTACAAGAATATAACTACTATAATACTGCCTCCTATGTACAAGAATATAACTACTATAATACTGCTCCTATGTACAAGAAAATAACTACTATAATACTGCCTCCTATGTACAAGAATATAACTACTATAATACTGCCTCCTATGTACAAGAATATAACTACTATAATACTGCCTCCTATGTACAAGAATATAACTACTATAATACTGCCTCCTATGTACAAGAATATAACTACTATAATACTGCCTCCTATGTACAAGAATATAACTACTATAATACTGCTCCTATGTACAAGAAAATAACTACTATAATACTGCTCCTATGTACAAGAATATAACTACTATAATACTGCTCCTATGTACAAGAATATAACTGCTATAATACTGCCCCCTATGTAAAAGAGTATAACTACTATAATACTGCCTCCTATGTACAAGAATATAACTACTATAATACTGCTCCTATGTACAAGAATATAACTACTATAATACTGCCTCCTATGTACAAGAATATAACTACTATAATACTGTTCCTATGTACAAGAATATAACTACTATAATACTGCTCCTATGTACAAGAATATAACTACTATAATACTGCACACTATGTGCAAGAGTATAACTACTATAATACTGCTCCTATGTACAGGAATATAACTACTATAATACTGCTTCTATGTACAGGAATATAACTACTATAATACTGCTCCTATGTACAAGAATATAACTACTATAATACTGCCTCCTATGTACAAGAATATAACTACTATAATACTGCTCCTATGTACAAGAATATAACTACTATAATACTGCTCCTATGTACAAGAATATAACTACTATAACACTGCTCCTATGTACAAGAATATAACTACTATAATACTGCCTCCTATGTACAAGAATATAACTACTATAATACTGCTCCTATGTACATGAATATAACTACTATAATACTGCTCCTATGTACAAGACTATAACTACTATAATACTGCCTCCTATATAGAAACATAGAAACATAGAAACATAGAATATGTCGGCAGATAAGAACCATTTGGCCCATCTAGTCTGCCCAATATATCTGAATCCTATGAATAGTCCCTGGCCCTATCTTATATGAAGGATAGCCTTATGCCTATCCCTTGCATGCTTAAACCCCTTCACTGTATTTGCAGCTACCACTTCTGCAGGAAGGCTATTCCATGCATCCACTACTCTCTCAGTAAAGTAATACTTCCTTATATTACTTTTAAACCTTTGCCCCTCTAATTTAAAACTGTGTCCTCTTGTGGTAGTTTTTCTTCTTTTAAATATGCTCCCCTCCTTTACCGAGTTGATTCCCTTTATGTATTTAAAAGTTTCTATCATATCCCCTCTGTCTCTTCTTTCTTCCAAGCTATACATATTAAGGTCCTTTAACCTTTCCTGGTAAGTTTTATCCTGCAATCCATGTACTAGTTTAGTAGCTCTTCTCTGAACTCTCTCTAGAGTATCTATATCCTTCTGGAGATATGGCCTCCAGTACTGCGCACAATACTCCAAGTGAGGTCTCACCAGTGTTCTGTACAGCGGCATAAGCACTTCACTCTTTCTACTGCTTATACCTCTCCCTATACATCCAAGCATTCTGCTGGCATTTCGTGCTGCTCTATTACATTGTCTTCCCACCTTTAAGTCTTCTGAAATAATTACTCCTAAATCCCTTTCCTCAGATACTGAGGTCAGGACTGTGTCAAATATTCTATATTCTGCCCTTGGGTTTTTACGCCCCAGGTGCATTATCTTGCACTTATCCACATTAAATTTCAGTTGCCAGAGTTCTGACCATTCTTCTAGTTTTCCTAAATCCTTTTCCAATTGGCGTTTCCCTCCAGGAACATCAACCCTGTTACATATCTTTGTGTCATCAGCAAAAAGACCTAATATACAAGACCTAATATACAAGAATATAACTACTATAATACTGCTCCTATGTACAAGAATATAACTACTATAATACTGCTCCTATGTACAAGAATATAATTACTATAATACTGCTCCTATGTACAAGAATATAACTACTATAATACTGCTCCTATGTACAAGAATATAATTACTATAATACTGCTCCTATGTACAAGAATATAACTACTATAATACTCCCTCCTATATACAAGAATATAACTACTATAATACTGCCTCCTATGTACAGGAATATAACTACTATAATACTGCTCCTATGTACAAGAATATAATTACTATAATACTGCCTCCTAGCTGTGGGGACGTGTGTTAGTGTTCTCCTGATGCCTGGAGCAACCCCAGGGAGGGGTCACCCTGGATGGGGAACTTACCTCAGCAAGGCCCAGGCTTCCAGGCCTTCACTGGGAGAAAACTCCCAAACTATTCCTAAAGTGGATGCAAATCCCAGAGTTCCCAGTCAGCAACAGAAGGAAAAGAATGGAAGTAGCATTGTTGTTCTGAAGAAGGAAGAAGACAATAAGGTGAGTGCAGTGAAGATTGCAGCAGTTTCCAGGCCCAGCCAGCAAGCTGCGGAGGTGATGAGCACAGGCCATGCAGCAGGTGAGCAGCTCCCCCATCCTGGACACAGACAGAGACGGACATCTATGGAGAAACAAACTTTGCAAGTGAACCTGAAACAACAAGTTGTGGTTTCCACAATGCCTCTAATGGTAACCAGGAATGCCATGTCTACAAACACTGCAAAGTGTGAACAGGCCTTAGCAGATACAACTGCAAGTACAAGCAGCAAACTTGGAAAGGGAAAGCTGCAGGAGACCAGTGAATCCAAACGGCCTGGAACCCTGCCCCGACCAGGACAGCAAGTGAAGGAGACCACACGAGCACCTGAGCTGCAGATTGCGGAGGAGATCCCGGCTCTGGTAAGGAGAATGGGGGAGTTAAAGCACCACAAACAACTGCTGCAGATGCAGATAGACCGTCTATATAATCTGAAAACTGCGCACCCCGATAGTAACACCTTGTATGATACCAAGCTGCACTCACTGAGCATAGAGCTGGCGGAGGTGGTGAAGGAGATGGACTGTGTCCTGGAGAGGATGGGGCCCCTGGCCGAGTCCTACAGAAACCAGGAACGCTTCTCACAGCAGAGACAGAACAGTGACTCTGGATCCCGCTCCTCTAGAGCACAATCAGGGTCCGTGTCCCCAGATGAGCCCCGGCGAGTGACACAACCAATCCTGAAGCCTGCAAGCTTCTCTTTCCAGAAGGGAGGTGGGCAAGGGCAGCCGCAAACACCTTCAGCTGTCCCTGAGCAACATCATGGAGCTGTGGCACCACAAGTCCCAGCAGAGACAGTCCAATAGCAGGACAGTGAACATCTATCCATAGGTCAGGGTGATGCGGAGACGCAGGAGAGCTCTGTTACTGGGGCACAGACAAGGGACAGTGATAATGTACCTGAGGGGTCGGGGGCTGGGGATAACGTACAGTCTGTGTGGGATATGCAGTCATCTGAGGAGGATATAGAGGTGGACGGGGGCAGGAAAGTGTACAGAATGATGTGTGTAATTTCCCCCCTTAACAAAATCCACACAGGATGAGACAGTCCCCTCTAGTGCAGACACGCACCCCAATACTCAGGGAAGTGAGCCTCCTTCAGGCCCCTCTAGTGCAGACACTGACCCCAATACTCAGGGAAGTGAGCCCCCATCAGGCCCCTCTAGTGCAGACACGTACCCCAATACTCAGGGAAGTGAGCCCCCATCAGGCCCCTCTAGTGCAGACACGCACCCCAATACTCAGAGAAGTGAGCCTCCGTCAGGCCCCTCTAGTGCAGACACTGACCCCAATACTCAGGGAAGTGAGCCTCCTTCAGGTCCCTCTAGTGCAGACACGCACCCCAATACTCAGGGAAGTGAGCCCCCATCAGGCCCCTCTAGTGCAGACACTGACCCCAATACTCAGGGAAGTGAGCCCACGTCAGGCCCCTCTAGTGCAGACACGCATCCCAATACTCAGGGAAGTGAGCCCCCATCAGGCCCCTCTAGTGCAGACACGCACCCCAATACTCAGGGAAGTGAGCCTCCTTCAGGCCCCTCTAGTGCAGACACGCACCCCAGTACTCAGGGAAGTGAGCCTCCTTCAGGCCCCTCTAGTGCAGACACGCACCCCAATACTCAGGGAAGTGAGCCTCCTTCAGGCCCCTCTAGTACAGACACGCACCCCAATACACAGGGAAGTGAGCCCCATCAGGATCCTCCCAGAAACCCTGGAGCCGCTCCATCCTTCACCTCCAGTGCAGGCTATACAGGCCAGACATTTAAGAGGAGGAACGTGGTGAGGTTTAAACACCGAGGCACCAAAGAAGACCTCCCAGATAGGAGGTTTGTGGTGAGGGACCTTCTGTGCCACCAGATGGGGTTTGCTCCAGCGGACATCCTGGCAGTGATAAACCTACCAGATCGACAGGGCTATGATGTCCGCTTTAAGCTCATGTCTAGTCTGGATAGGTTCTGGGCAAACTTTGCCAGGTTGAGGGACACAGATGGCTGGAATAAATTCATTTTCATTCCTATTTCCAAGCCAGACACAGTTATTGTCAATGTCATCTTCTGGAATGAATCTGTTCCTCCCCAGGACATTGTGGTTTGGCTCCGGAGGCACTGTGACCTTGTGTCTGACCTCATCAAGAACAGGGACGATGACGGTGTCTGGACTGGAGGGTGGAAGGTGCTGGTGAAGCTGCGCCAACACAATAACATTACCTTACATCTCCCTAACTCCTTCTTTATTGGTAGAGAGAAAGGCGTCTGCTTCTATCCTGGACAACCTAGGAAGTGCTTCAAATGTGGCAAAGTTGGTCATGTGGCAAATGTGTGCACAGTGGTCAAGTGCAACCTGTGCGGTGAGCTTGGCCATCTAAGTGCAACGTGTAAGAATGTTAGATGCAATCTCTGCGGACAGATAGGCCACTCACATAAGGATTGCCCAGATGCCTGGCATAACGTATGCAGGGAGCTTCTAGATGAAGAATTAGTGGAGGCCGCAGACGCTATAGAGGAGGAGGCTTTGATGTCAGGGACCATACTGACAAGGCAAGAGGTACAGCAGGGGTCAGGTGAGACAGCACCCGAACCTCAGCCTTCAGAGAACACAGGGCACCATGGAGGTGGTCACTCAGGACCAGCCTCAGGAAGCCTCCCCTGTATCACCTTCTGTATATGAAGAGGCGAAGAGGAACAAAAGAAGGAAAAAAGCTAAGTCTTCCCGTAAGGCTATATTCACACAAACGTATTTTGTTTCCGTGTCCGTTCAGTTTTTTTTTTGCGGATTGGATGAGACCCCATTCATTTCAATGGGTCCGCAAAAAATGCGGACAGCACACCGTGTGGTATCCGCATCCGTATGTCCGTTCCATGACCCCGCAAAAAAAATAGAACATGTCCTATTCTTGTCCGTTTTACTGACAAGTATAGGCATTGTTACAATTATGGATCCACACAAAAAACGGATGCCATACGGAACGTAAAACACATACGGTCGTGTGCATGAGGCCTAAGTCTGAGGAGGAACATAACCTGGGCCAAAACACCAGGATAAAAGTCAGTAACGGTGCAGGAGGAGTCATGGTCCTATCAAACAGATATGAGGCTTTATCAGAGTCTGAGGTGATTATGAGCAAGAGCTGCAGAGAATAGATAATGAATGTGAAGCAGACACAGGGGACCCCCCAACAAAGAAGAAGCCCCCTTCTGTAGAAGCTCCTATAGAGTCAGATATGGAGACTCGTGGTAGGCAGGGAGCCTCTGATTCTGACCTATGATGATGGGAGTCACTTATCTGCTCTTTCTTTCTCTGTAGTCTTATGATGGCTGGGTTTTCTCTAAAAGTTGCTTCAAGCAATGTGAACAGCATCAAAGTAAGAAGGACCAGACACGCGGTAAACGATCACCTCAGATATCTAGATGCAGATGTCATCTTTCTACAGCAGACACTTTTGACCACCTTAGGGCATCTACGTGAGGCTGAGAGTGAATGGCGGTCTGGTCCTTCTTACTGGTCATTGGCTGTGGAGCCTTATGCCGGGGTGGCCATATTGTTTAATACCAATGACGTGACTGGGCACAGGTTAACGGAGGTAGCTATGGGGAAGTGCCTGGTGCTGGAAGTGACCATCCATGGTAGACGGCTCCGCTTCATTAACATCTACGGCCCACAGACAGTGGCTGAGAGAATCCAGCTGTTTAATGGCATGAAGTAATATCTTTTCGCTTCTATACCTGTGGTGATGGCGGGGGACTTTAATGTTACTTTGTCATCGGGTGACAGGTCCTCGGGCAGAGCGGTGGTCAGAGACTCCAGAGTCTTACATAACATAATATTGCAGGCTGGTCTAAGTGATGTCTTTTCACTAGGTGGTAGGAAGCCAAACCACATATTCCTGTTCTGACAGGAGCAGTAGAATAGACATGGCGTTTGTGAATCCTACAGAGACTGTTAGCGGGATGAGTGAGAAGGTTGACCTCTACTCTGACCACCTGGCTTTGGTTTTCTTCTTGGGAGCCACTAAACGCTCTGATATTGGTAGGGGGCTATGGAGGCTTAATTCCAGCATCCTGGATGATGTCTATGTCCAGGATTGTGTCCACTCACTTATTCAAGTTCAGCTACAGAGAGTGGACTTTTAGAACAACATGGCTGACTGGTGGGAGGACGTCAAAGAGGAGATCAGATCCTTCTTAAAGAGACTGTCAGTTAAAAGAGGGAAGAGTAAGTATCGCCAATATCTCAGGCTGCGGAAAGAATATGAGTCACTGTATTCGGCGGGTGGGGATGACAAACAAAAGATTGACCAACTGAAATCTGAGATAAGGCAGTATCAGTACAGCAGGTACACCTCCCTGGTTCTTGAACGGGATTATGGGTCCTTGGGGGCTCCTGATCCCTTTGATAATTGCAGGAAACAAAGTAACATAGTAACATAGTACATAAGGCCGACATCTGTCCATCCAGTTCGGCCTGTCATCCTGCAAGTTGATCCAGAGGAAGGCAAAAAAAAAACTGTGAGGTAGAAGACAATTTTCCCCACTTTAGGGGAATAGAAAATTCCTTCCCTACTCCAATCAGGCATCAGAATAACTCCCTGGATCAGCGACCCCTCTCTAGTAGCCATAGCCTGTAATATTATTACACTCCAGAAACACATCCAGGCCCCTCTTGAATTCCTGTATTGTACTCACCATCACCACCTCCTCATGCAGAGAGCTCCATAGTCTCACTGCTCTTACCGTAAAGAATCCTCTTCTATGTTTGTGTACAAACCTTCTTTCCTCCAGACGCAGAGGATGTCCCCTCGTCACAGTCACAGTCCTGGGGATAAATAGATGATGGGAGAGATCTCTGTACTGACCCCTGATATATTTATACATAGTAATTAGATCTCTCCTCAGTCGTCTTTTTTCTAAAGTGAATAACCCTAATGTTGATAATCTTTCCGGGTCCTGTAGTCCCCATTCCAGTTATTACTTTAGTTGCCCTCCTCTGGACCCTCTCCAGCTCTGCTATGTCTGCCTTGTTCACAGAAGCCCAGAACTGTACACAGTGCTCCATGTGTGGTCTGACTAGTGATTTGTAAAGTGGTAGGACTATGTTCTCATCACGGGCATCTATGCCCCTTCTGATGCAACCCATTATCTTATTGGCCTTGGCAGCAGCTGCCTGACACTGGTTTTTACTGCTTAGTTTGCTGTTTATTAAAATTCCTAGATCCTTTTCCATGTCAGTGTTACCGAGTGTTTTACCATTTAGTATGTACGGGTGACTTGCATTATTCCTTCCCATGTGCATAACTTTACATTTGTCAGTGTTAAACCTCATCTGCCACTTCTCTGCCCAAGCCTCCAATCTATCCAGATCGTTCTGTAGTAGTATACTGTCCTCTGTAGTATATATACAGTATACTGTCCTCTGTAGTATATATATACAGTATACTGTCCTCTGTAGTATATACACAGTATACTGTCCTCTGTAGTATATATACAGTATACTGTCCTCTGTAGTATATATACAGTATACTGTCCTCTGTAGTATATACACAGTATACTGTCATCTGTAGTATATATACAGTATACTGTCCTCTTCAGTGTTAATTACTTTACACAGTTTAGTGTCATCTGCGAAAATTGATATTTTACTATGCAAGCCTTCTACAAGATCATTAAATATATGGCTAATAACATGTGGCTAATAAATCAGTCACAGGTCTCACTGACTCCCAAGGTGTTTTACAGGAATCTCGGGAGGGTAACCTGGAGGTGGTGAGATCTTACTATGGTGAACTTGTTTCAGAAGAAGGTTTTGGGTAAAGAAAGAATTGGCTCAATTCTTGGAGACAACTCCAGGCCCTGATACTAATGATGTGGATTTTTCTCCTTTGACAGAAGAATTAACAGTGGAGGAGGTTAAAGTGGCTATTGATCAGTTACATCTGAAGAAGGCACCAGGTCCAGATGGTATAACAGCAGGATTTTAAAATAAATTTAGGGACCTCTTGGCTCCAATCCTCATGGATGTGTACAAAACCTGTCTAGAAAATCACCTGATGCCTCCATCCATGAGGGTGTCCTTGTTAATTCTGCTGTCTAAAGGTAAAGAACCTAGTGACATCAATTGCCCTCTTGAATGTTGACAGGAAGATTCTGGCAAAAATTCTGTTCTCTAGATTAGTCTGTTTGTCCAGGGCACTGTTGGCAGGCTGTCAGTTCGGCACAGTAAACAGGCGGAACATCTCTGGAGCAGTCATCTCGATAAGGGAGATGTTTGAGAGATGTAAAGCTCTGAAGTGTGGGAGATATGTTGTTGGTCTTGACCAGGCTAAAGCCTTTGACAGAGTAGATCATGAGTATCTATGGGCCACTGTCAAAGTACGGTTTTCCGGGACAATTTATTGATTGGCTAAAAACTTTATATTGTGAGGCGAAGAGCTTTCCTCTGGTCAATGGTTGGCAAGGGGACACTTTTGAAGTAGAGGCAGGGGTGAGACAGGGTTGCCCGTTGAGTCCACTGCTGTATGTGTTTGCCTTAGACCCGTTACTGAGGTCACTGCAGGAGTGAGATTTTCAGGGGGGGCCGGTCCCCCCGCTGCTTGCCTTTGAAAGTAGTTGCCTACGCGGATGATGTGAATGTAGTGATATCTGAGCCTCGTGAGGTGCAGATGTTCTCAGCAGCCATCAGAAGTTACTCAGAGGCCTCTGGGTCTCTGGTCAACCTTGAGAAGAGTCAAGGTCTCTGGACTTTAAGTACTGATCCTGTCTTTGATCTGCCACAATTTTCAAAGGCTTTGACTCATATTAAAATCCTAGGGGTCAAATTTTGGAGGGATGATAATGCCAAACTAAATTGGGAAGAAAAGATGGAATCCGGAAATGCAAAGGTTCAGCGATGGAAGAACTGGAGGCTGACCTATAGAGAAAGGGTTACTATGTTGAAGACTTATCTGGTCCCTTTCTTCTTGTATATCTCTGTTGTCTTTCCTTTGCCAGAACCTTTCATGGCTAGGCTCTTTAGTCTGTTCTTCCAACTTTTGTGGGGGAACAGGTTGAACACGGTAAAAAGAGGGATCACCTACCTACAGAGGAGAGAGGGTGGGCTGGATATGATAAATCCAAGGGTTTTCTTTGACTCCATGTTTCTAAAAGTTAATTTTGGTTGCCTGGACTCAAACAACAGTCCCCTGTGGGTGAACAGTGTCAGGGACTGGATATTGCATTTTGCAGAGTCTTGGGTGCGAGGCAGCATTCTCAAGAGGGGTTGATTGACTTGTGACTACCTGCCCCAGTATCTGGAATATGGTCTAAAGTGCTTGAAAAAATGGGCAATAGATAAGGTTTATCTGGAGACTAACACCAGGAAGGATCTCTATATCAGGATCTGTAGGACCTTCTATTACCTGCAGCCAGCACTGAAAGACTGCACAACGGCCACCTTGCAAGAAAGTCTAAAATCCTCAATGGACCGAGGCTTCCTGCAAAGTTTTTTGACATTGCCTGGCTGTCATTGCATGGGAAACTTTTTGTCAGAGGCAATTTAAAATTTCTGAGTGTCCCAGATCGCATGTGCTCCTTGGGCTGTGGGCTGTCAGGAGGAGACTATGGAACATTTTATAACCAGGCGCTGGGGAGGGCGACAGATATGGCAGCGGATAACCAGCAAGCTAAAAATCCCAAGGCTGCAGTCTCTAACCTACTCAGACATCATCTATGGTGTAACATCACAGGTAGCTGACATTGACCGGGGGACCATGCATCTGATTATTACCACCATCAAATATTACCACTGGCATACAAGAACGAGAGTGTCCATCCACAGTGAGCCCTTCAAGCATGTGAAAGCCGTAAACCTCATCCTGTCAGAACCAAGGTGGATCAGATATATAGAGGTTAGGAGGAAGGGTGAGAATGAAAAACTATGGAGGAATGTGTATTTGGAGTCATTTTGGCTTATTTATCCTGAAATTATGTTTATTTATTAATCCTTTTTCACATTTATATTGTGATGGACTTTTTGAGTTAAAGTTATTATAAATGTATTCTTTAGAAGATATGTATGATTTCAGTTAAATAATTGTTTGTTCGTTCTGATTCTGAAATGTAGTTTTGTATTTTTGCTTGTTTTTACTAATAAAAATTGCCTCCTATGTCCAAGAATATAACAACTACAAAACTGTTACTATGTACAAGAATATAACTACTATAATACTGCTCCTCTGTACAAGAATATAACTACTATAATACTGCTCCTATGTACAGGAATATAAATACTATAATACTGCCTCCTATGTACAAGAATATAACTACTATAATACTGCTCCTATGTATAAGAATATAACTACTATAATACTGCTCCTATGTACAAGAATATACCTACTATAATACTGCTCCTATGTACAAGAATATACCTACTATAATACTGCTCCTATGTACAAGAATATACCTACTATAATACTGCCTCCTATGTACAAGAATATAACTACTATAATACTGCTCCTATGTACAAGAATATAACTACTATAATACTGCTCCTATGTACAAGAATATAACTACTATAATACTGCCTCCTATGTACAAGAATATAACTACTATAATACTGCTCCTATGTACAAGAATATAACTACTATAATACTACTCCTATGTACAAGAATATAACTACTATAATACTGCCTCCTATATACAATAATATAACTACTATAATACTGCCTCCTATGTACAAGAATATAACTACTATAATACTGTTCCTATGTACAAGAATATAACTACTATAATACTGCTCCTATGTACAAGAATATAACAACTATAATACTGCTCCTATGTACAAGAATATAACTACTATAATACTGCTCCTATGTACAAGAATATAACAACTATAATACTGCTCCTATGTACAAGAATATAACTACTATAATACTGCTCCTATGTACAAGAATATAACTACTATAATATTGCCTCCTATGTACAAGAATATAACTACTATAATACTGCTCCTATGTACAAGAATATAACTACTATAATTCTGCTCCTATGTACAAGAATATAACTACTATAATACTGCCTCCTATGTACAAGAATATAACTACTATAATACTGCTCCTATGTACAAGAATATAACTACTATAATACTGCTCCAATGTACAAGAATATAACTACTATAATACCGCTCCTATGTACAGGAATATAACTACTATAATACTGCTCCTATGTACAAGAATATAACTACTATAATACTGCTCCTATGTACAAGAATATAACTACTATAATACTGCCTCCTATGTACAAGAATATAACTACTATAATACTGCTCCTATGTACAAGAATATAACTACTATAATACTGCTCCTATGTATAAGAATATAACTACTATAATACTGCTCCTATGTACAAGAATATACCTACTATAATACTGCTCCTATGTACAAGAATATACCTACTATAATACTGCTCCTATGTACAAGAATATACCTACTATAATACTGCCTCCTATGTACAAGAATATAACTACTATAATACTGCTCCTATGTACAAGAATATAACTACTATAATACTGCTCCTATGTACAAGAATATAACTACTATAATACTGCCTCCTATGTACAAGAATATAACTACTATAATACTGCTCCTATGTACAAGAATATAACTACTATAATACTACTCCTATGTACAAGAATATAACTACTATAATACTGCCTCCTATATACAATAATATAACTACTATAATACTGCCTCCTATGTACAAGAATATAACTACTATAATACTGTTCCTATGTACAAGAATATAACTACTATAATACTGCTCCTATGTACAAGAATATAACAACTATAATACTGCTCCTATGTACAAGAATATAACTACTATAATACTGCTCCTATGTACAAGAATATAACAACTATAATACTGCTCCTATGTACAAGAATATAACTACTATAATACTGCTCCTATGTACAAGAATATAACTACTATAATATTGCCTCCTATGTACAAGAATATAACTACTATAATACTGCTCCTATGTACAAGAATATAACTACTATAATTCTGCTCCTATGTACAAGAATATAACTACTATAATACTGCCTCCTATGTACAAGAATATAACTACTATAATACTGCTCCTATGTACAAGAATATAACTACTATAATACTGCTCCAATGTACAAGAATATAACTACTATAATACCGCTCCTATGTACAGGAATATAACTACTATAATACTGCTCCTATGTACAAGAATATAACTACTATAATACTGCTCCTATGTACAAGAATATAACTACTATAATACTGCCTCCTATGTACAAGAATATAACTACTATAATACTGCTCCTATGTACAAGAATATAACTACTATAATACTGCTCCTCTGTACAAGAATATAACTACTATAATACTGTTCCTATGTACAAGAATATAACTACTATAATACTGCTCCTATGTACAAGAATATAACTACTATAATACTGCCTCCTATGTACAAGAATATAACTACTATAATACTGTTACTATGTACAAGAATATAACTACTATAATACTGCTCCTCTGTACAAGAATATAACTACTATAATACTGTTCCTATGTACAAGAATATAACTACTATAATACTGCTCCTATGTACAAGAATATAACTACTATAATACTGCTCCTATGTACAAGAATATAACTACTATAATACTGCCTCCTATGTACAATAATATAACTACTATAATACTGCTCCTATGTACAAGAATATAACTACTATAATACTGCTCCTATGTACAAGAATATAACTGCTATAATACTGCCTCCTATGTACAAGAATATAACTACTATAATACTGCTCCTCTGTACAAGAATATAACTACTATAATACTGTTCCTATGTACAAGAATATAACTACTATAATACTGCTCCTATGTACAAGAATATAACTACTATAATACTGCTCCTATGTACAGGAATATAACTACTATAATACTGCCTCCTATGTACAAGAACATACCTACTATAATACTGCTCCTATGTACAAGAATATAACTACTATAATACTGCTCCTATGTACAAGAATATAACTACTATAATACTGCTCCTATGTACAAGAATATAACTACTATAATACTGCCTCCTATGTACAAGAATATAACTACTATAATACTGCTCCTATGTACAAGAATATAACTACTATAATACTGCCTCCTATGTACAAGAATATAACTACTATAATACTGCCTCCTATGTACAAGAATATAACTGCTATAATACTGCTCCTATGTACAACAATATAACTACTATGGGGGGGCGGAGCCTAGCCACCGACTGAGATGGACGTGTGAGACTGCTGCTCCTGCTTAAAACACCTCTAAACTGCCGTTAATAGCGAACAGAATTATCCCAAAGATGGGAAAACACAGCAAGGAACGCTCAAGGGACCCCCCCCCCCCCCAGTACCCTAAAGTTGATGGGAAGTCAGTCTGACCTGCAGAAATACTGGAAACCTCAGACCGACCGGGTAGCTGCTACTGACCCCATCATGGCGCTGAGAGCGGGAAACACAGGGGACCCAGCTTCCGATCTGGAGAGCCTGACAGGGAGTGATCATGGAGATCCTGCAACATCCCTCATCACCAAGGCCTTCTTAAAAAAGACCATATTCCAAGCCATGCGAACCATCATGGAAGAATTGGCCGACATTAAATCTGACCTGCGCCAGATGAATAGCAGGGTCGAGGGTCTGGAGGCCAGGCAGGCCGATATGGGGACCCTAACTGAAATCATGTCCTCGCGCTCCGCTCAACACACGGAGTATATCAACAGATCTCTCCTCCTCATAGAAGATCAGGAGAATCGGAGCAGGAGGAAAAACATAAGAATTAAACAGCTCACCGAGCTGTACGCGCCTGAATCCTTGAGGAAGGTCGCCATGGAAATCTTCCAATCCCTGCTAGGTCCGGAGAGAGCTGCAAGCGTGGTCATAGAGCGCATCCATCGAGCGCTACGACCTAAGCCCAAACAGGGAGAGCCTCCGCGAGACATCATTTGCGGACTTCTATCTTTTGTGGATACCGCACAAATCCTGTAAGCGGCCAGAGAAAACCACCCGGTTACCTATGGGGGTGAAGAGATCCAGTTTTACCAAGATGTCGCCCCCTCGACGTTAGCCAAGCGGCGCATCCTGAAGCCACTCTTAGAGGCCCTGCGTGAGAAAGGCATCCAATACACCTGGCTCTTACCGTTTGGCCTGGCCGTCTGGATTAACGGGAAGAGGCTCACTGTCCACTCGCCGGACGACCTAGAAAGAGTGTGGCCTGCATTGAACATGGAGCCGCTACCCATACTATCGTGGCTGCCCTTACCTCTGGAGGGAGATCTGCCATCGTCATCACAGAAGAACCTGGGATTGCCTCAGAGCTCGCCCGGAACATCCAGGTCTAGAAAAGGAGCTCCAGGATCCCTTTCCTCCAGAGGCACCTGATTACAGAGGAGGACTGGCTTTATACACAAGCCTGTTGCCGATCGGGTATACTGTGAGTCGCATTGCCGGGACTTTCAGGGTTAATCGTTCAGGTTCCCCCACATTGGAGGATTATCCTCCTGTTGCCCCTTCCCTACTATTGTTCCGTTGATGACCGAAAGCAACAGCGTCCAGGCAGGGCTTTATGCTTGCATGGCCTCCTCTGTTAGCCTTCTCTGATCCTGGGGCACCTTCTTTCTCTCTCGTCACTAGCAAGGGTCCACTCCTTGATCGGGTCTCTGCCTGGCTGCGCCGGATCGCATGCCTTGTGTGTGCGGGAGGCGCTGCGCTCGCTGCTTGATCTGGGAGTGGAGGTGTAGTGCCGCTCTGGGTGCTTGCTCTGTGAGTGGAGAGGCGCTGCCACGATCGGTAATTGCTCTCTACATAGCGGCGTAGTGCCTCTCTCAGTATTTGTTCTGTATGTGGTGATGCGGTTCTGCACTCACTACATAACCTGTTTATACATTAAGGTCACTTGGTCACTTCTTCACAATCACTCACTAGAAAATATCAGAAACCAAAACGGGGAGCTGGATTGGCAACCATACTAGATATGCCACTGGTGAAAAGAGCGTCTTTCCTGCAGACACTGGGCTTCCTTAAGGACATTAAGAAGCTCGAGATGCCTCCCCCCCATAACACTCCACCAACGTGGCTTGAAGAACGTGTGAGGACACCCTTCCCTGCTTCAAAAGCTCTATCCAAAATGTACAAGCTCCTTCTCTCAGCCGCCCCGCCAACTATGTCGCATATGACTGCATGGGAAATGGAGCTTTCGACTAAATTTTCGGCTCCTGAAAAAGCAGCTATTTTAACCAACTCCCATGGCTTCTCACAATGTGTAATAGTGCAGGAGAACTCCTTCAAACTCATGACCAGATGGTATAAAACGCCTGTATTTCTCCACAAATTAAACCCTTCCATACCTGATGTATGTTGGAGGTGCGGCACTGAACAGGGATCACTGTCTCACATTTGGTGGAGCTGTCATAAACATATGCCCCTTCTGGCTCCAAGTTGAAACTACTATTAATCGAGTATGTTCCCCACAATATCCATTGGTATTGGACCCTAAACTAGTACTACTCTGGTGCCCAAACCAAACCTTTACCCCGTCAAAAGCTAATTTACCCACGATGCTACTCACAGCAGCTAGACTACTTGTGCCGCTGAAATGGAAATCAGATAGACCCCCGTCACAAGCGGAATGGTTGGATAAAGCAGACCAGATATACCGTCTTAAAAAAACCGCCAGAAATTCCTAAAGGTATGGCAACCCTGGAAGCTTTTTCGTGGCTTTGCTTGATCCTCTGAGCTTTCCAACTTTCTCACAGCGACCTTCTCTCCCCCCCCTTTCCTCCTTACATGTTGCCTGCATATCAACCTACATGTTGTCTTCTGTCTACCCTTGTCTACGTGTTATTGTGATCCCTAGGAACACCTTTTTGGCCACATTAGGAGCCTGACAAATTTTCTGGTTCCTATCATCCTGTTTGTCCCATGATTGCATATCAATCTTTATTTCAAACAAATGACGATATGTACATGCATACTGTTTGATGATGTGATTATTCAAACATTACTTGTACTTGTTAAGAAGTAATCTGTATCTTCTTGTAACATTTTGCTGCTGTTTAAATAAAAAGAAAATTGGCAAAGAATATAACTACTATAATACTGCTCCTATGTACAAGAATATAACTACTATTATACTGCCTCCTATGTACAAGAATATAACTACTATAATACTGCTCCTATGTACAAGAATATAACTACTATAATACTGCTCCTATGTACAAGAATATAACTACTATAATACTGCCTCCTATGTACAAGAATATAACTACTATAATACTGCTCCTATGTACCAGGATATAACTACTATAATACTGCCTCCTATGTACAAGAATATAATTACTATAATACTGCCTCCTATGTACAAGAATATAACTACTATAATACTGCTCTTATGTACAAGAATATAACTACTATATTACTGCCTCCTATGTACAAGAATATAACTACTATAATACTGCTCCTATGTACAAGAATATAACTCCTATAATACTGCTCCTATGTACAAGAATATAACTACTATAATACCGCTCCTATGTACAAGAATATAACTACTATAATACTGCTCCTATGTACAAGAATATAACTACTATATTACTGCCTCCTATGTACAAGAATATAACTACTATAATACTGCTCCTATGTACAAGAATATAACTCCTATAATACTGCTCCTATGTACAAGAATATAACTACTATAATACTGCTCCTATGTACAAGAATATAACTACTATAATACCGCTCCTATGTACAAGAATATAACTACTATAATACTGCTCCTATGTACAAGAATATAACTACTATAATACCGCTCCTATGTACAAGAATATAACTACTATTATACTTCTCCTATGTACAAGAATATAACTACTATAATACTGCCTCCTATGTACAAGAATATAACTACTATAATACTGCCTCCTATGTACAAGAATATAACTACTATAATACTGCTCCTATGTACAAGAATATACTACTATAATACTGCCTCCTATGTACAAGAATATAACTACTATAATACTGCTCCTATGTACAAGAATATAACTACTATAATACTGCTCCTATGTACAATAATATAACTGCTATAATACTGCTCCTATGTACAAGGATATAACTACTATAATACTGCCTCCTATGTACAAGAATAAGACTACTATAATACTGCTCCTATGTACAAGAATATAACTACTATAATACTGCCTCCTATGTAAAAGAATATAACTACTATAATACTGCCTCCTATGTACAAGAATATAACTACTATAATACTGTTCCTATGTACAAGAATAAGACTACTATAATACTGCTCCTATGTACAAGAATATAACTACTATAATACTGCCTCCTATGTAAAAGAATATAACTACTATAATACTGCCTCCTATGTACAAGAATATAACTACTATAATACTGCTCCTATGTACAAGAATATAACTACTATAATACTGCTCTGTACAAGAATATAACTACTATAATACTGCTCCTATGTACAAGAATATATTTACTATAATACTGCTCCTATGTAGAAGAATATAACTACTATAATACTGCTCCTATGTACAAGAATATAACTACTATAATACTGCTCCTATGTACAAGAATATAACTACTATAATACTACTCCTATGTACAAGAATATAACTACTATAATACTGCTCCTATGTACAAGAATATAATTACTATAATACTGCTCCTATGTACAAGAATATAACTACTATAATACTGCTCCTATGTACAAGAATATAACTACTATAATACTGCTCCTATGTACAAGAATATAACTACTATAATACTGCTCCTATGTACAAGAATATAACTACTATAATACTGCTCCTATGTACAATAATATAACTGCTATAATACTGCTCCTATGTACAGGAATATAACTACTATAATACTGTTCCTATGTACAAGAATACAACTACTATAATACTGCTCCTATGTAGAAGAATATAACTACTATAATACTGCCTCCTATGTAGAAGAATATAACTACTATAATACTGCCTCCTATGTACAAGAATATAACTACTATAATACTGCTCCTATGTACAAGAATATAACTACTATAATACTGCTCCTCTGTACAAGAATGTAACTACTATAATACTGCTCCTATGTACAAGAATATAACTACTATAATACTGCTCCTATGCACAAGAATATATCTACTATAATACTGCTCTATACAAGAATATAACTACTATAATACTGCTCCTATGTACAAGAATATATCTACTATAATACTGCTCCTATGTATAAGAATATAACTACTATAATACTGCTCTGTACAAGAATATAACTACTATAATACTGCTCCTATGTACAAGAATATATCTACTATAATACTGCTCCTATGTATAAGAATATAACTACTATAATACTGCTCCTATGTAGAAGAATATAACTACTATAATACTGCTCCTATGTACAAGAATATAACTACTATAATACTGCTCCTATGTACAAGAATATAACTACTATAATACTGCTCCTATGTACAAGAATATATCTACTATAATACTGCTCCTATGTACAGTAATATAACTACTATAATACTGCTCCTATGTATAAGAATATAACTACTATAATACTGCTCCTATGTACAAGAATATAACTACTATAATACTGCCTCCTATGTACAAGAATATAACTACTATAATACTGCTCCTATATACAAGAATATAACTACTATAATACTGCCTCCTATATACAAGAATATAACTACTATAATACTGCCTCCTATGTACAAGAATATAACTACTATAATACTGCTCCTATGTACAAGAATATAAATACTATAATACTGCTCCTATGTACAAGAATATAACTACTATAATACTGCCTCCTATGTACAAGAATATAACTACTATAATACTGCCTCCTATGTACAAGAATATAACTACTATAATACTGCTCCTATATACAAGAATATAACTACTATAATACTGCCTCCTATATACAAGAATATAACTACTATAATACTGCCTCCTATGTACAAGAATATAACTACTATAATACTGCTCCTATGTACAAGAATATAACTACTATAATACTGCTCCTATGTACAAGAATATAACTACTATAATACTGCATCCTATGTACAAGAATATAACTACTATAATACTGCTCCTATGTACAAGAATATAACTACTATAATACTGCTCCACATAAAATCGGAGAAAAGCGAGCCGTGGTCTTGTTACAGTTGTGACAGTGTTTTTCTCCACACTGTGGTGATGTCATTGTCCTGGTTTCTATTGTAATGTGTATATATATCCTTCTCAGAAGGGAGTTGGCTCTTGATGTTATAATCTTTAATATTACCTGTCACTTATTTTTAGGAACTTGTCCTGTGTAATTATAAATGCTTAGGACATTATGGAACAGCTTCGGAGAAGTAATACATAATTTCATATCAAGAAATAGAAGTTATTAGAGGCAGAGGTGTGCCGGTATCTGCCATGTGACGGATGCGAAGTCTATGAATGTCGCAGGCTGCCTCATCTAAAAGGAGGCCTTGGTTCCTGCTGCTGATACGTCTACGAGAATTGTGTAATAAACAATGGTTATAGTTATTGTGCCCCCACAGTCTACACTGCCAAGCGGCTCATATGGGAGGGACTGCTTTGGATTTGAAAACTTTTTGGAAACTCCCTCTCTATTAGCGACCAGTCCCACCGGACCCACAGGTCTTCACACTCTACATGGTCATCCAGTTCTCCCTGGTTGGATACAAGAGAACTGCTGACTGACACGGCTCTACTGTGTGGAGAACCTCAGACTGAGGGCAATCCTTCAACCGTGAAAGAAGTACGACAACCGCTGGAAAGTCTCCTATAATTGAATCTTCACTCCTGGCTGGAATTGTCCCTAAATAATTAATGTGGAAATGAGAACCTGAAGTGAACCATGAGAAGATGACAATGTAGTGATGAGATGGTGGGCGCTCTCTGTCCCCGCCAGACGTCGTTCTTAAAGGGGAATTTCAACGCTTATTAATAAAAATAATAAGGATGATCTTGGCCTCTTCCATTCATTTGTTTTAAAGGGGTTTTTCGATGATTGGTGTAAAAATATGAAAATCAGACATCATATAGTATTGGCAGCGTGGTGGCTCAGTGATTAGTGGTGGCTCAGTGGTTAGTGATGGCTCAGTGGTTAGTGGTGGCTCAGTGATTAGTGGTGGCTCAGTGGTTAGTGATGGCTCAGTGGTTAGTGGTGGCCCAGTTGTTAGTGGTGGCTCAGTGGTTAGTCGTGGCCCAGTGGTTAGTGGTGGCCCAGTGGTTAGTGGTGGCTCAGTGGTTAGTGGTGGCTCAGTGGTTAGTGGTGGTCCAGTGGTTAGTGTTGGCTCAGTGGTTAGCGTTGGCTCAGTGGTTAGTGGTTGCTAAGTGGTTAGTGGTGGCTCAGTGGTTAGTGGTGGCCCAGTGGTTAGTGGTGGCCCAGTGGTTAGTGGTGGCCCAGTGGTTAGTGGTGGCTCAGTGGTTAGTGGTGGCTCAGTGGTTAGTGGTGGCTCAGTGGTTAGTGGTGGTCCAGTGGTTAGTGTTGGCTCAGTGGTTAGCGTTGGCTCAGTGGTTAGTGGTTGCTAAGTGGTTAGTGGTGGCTCAGTGGTTAGTGGTGGCTCAGTGGTTAGTGGTGGCTCAGTGGTTAGTGGTGGCCCAGTGGTTAGTGGTGGCTCAGTGGTTAGTGGTGGCTCAGTGGTTAGTGGTGGCTCAGTGGTTAGCACTGGTGTCTTGCAGCAGTTGGAATCTAACTAGGGCTGAAACGATTACTCGATTGAATCGAGTAATTAGACCCCAAAAAATCCTTAATGCAAATTTTTTGCATCGAGGATTCGTCTGTGTCATGTGACCACAGAGCGGGAGTGAAGCGCTTGCTATTACTTACCGCTCTGTGGTCACCCCCCGGCCCGTACCGCGCTGCACTTTGAGCCCTGACACATCGTCCGGACATAGTGCACGTATGCGTGCACCTTGACCCAACACTGTGTGACATCAGGGCGGCAGTGCAGCGCGCGGAGAAGAAGATGGAGGAGCTGTGGAGCGGCACCCCCTACAGGAAAGGTAAGTACTGGCACTTGGGGGGCAAGCTGATTGCACTTAGGGGGCAAGCTGATGGTACTTAGGGGCGGCAAGCTGATGGTACTTAGGGGAGCAAGCTGATGGTACTTAGGGGGCAAGCTGATGGCACTTAGGGGGGCAAGCTGATGGCACTTAGGGGGGCAAGCTGATTGTACTTAGGGGGGCAAGCTGATGGTACTTAGGGGGCAAGCTGATGGCACTTAGGGGGGCAAGCTGATTGCACTTAGGGGGCAAGCTGATGGTACTTAGGGGCGGCAAGCTGATGGTACTTAGGGGAGCAAGCTGATGGTACTTAGGGGGCAAGCTGATGGCACTTAGGGGGGCAAGCTGATGGCACTTAGGGGGGCAAGCTGATTGTACTTAGGGGGGCAAGCTGATGGTACTTAGGGGGCAAGCTGATGGCACTTAGGGGGGGGCAAGCTGATGGCATTTAGGGGGGAAGCTGTGAACAGTGGGTGAACAGCCTGTCAGATCCGTCCTGCCGCTAGTGAACGTGTGCCCCCGTACTGCCGCTCCGTACCCATTGACTATAATGGGGGCGGAGTTCTGGCAGAGGCACGGCAGCGCATGGCGAGAGGCTGCCAGAACAAAACTACGACATGTCCGACATTTATTCCAGCAGCCTCTCGCCGTGCACTGCCGTGCCTCCGCTGGAACTCTGCCCCCATTATAGTCAATGGGTACGGAGCGGCAGTCCGGGGGCACACGTTCACTAGGACAGATCCAACAGGCTGTCCACCCGATGGAACAGCCTGCCGGACGTCGCTGCCGCTAGTGTGAAAATAGCAATGAATTTTTTCTTATTAGATTACTCGATTAATCGCAAAAATAATCGGTAGAATACTCGATTGCTAAAATAATCCTTTACTGCAGCCCTAAATCCCATGGACAACAACTGCATGGAGTTTGTATGATCTCCCCCTGTTTACGTGGGTTTCCGGGTTTCCTCCCACACTCCAAAGACATACTGATAGGGGTGGTGAGCCCCATTGGGGACAGCTTGATGCTAACGCCTGTAAAGCGCTGCGGAATATGTTAGCGCTATATAAGTGAGTATAATAACAAAGCTAGAACCAGCCCTGTACCTCACACGGGTCCAGAGATCTCATCATTCATTTCTCCAATTGTTATGCTAGATTGTCTTCAGCTTGGCAGCTCAGGGAGCGTGTCCTTTCTGCTGCAGCTCTTTCCCCGTAGCTGTCAGAAGATATGGCTGGTGACGGGGCTCGTTCACACAACCGTATGTCTTTTTCAGTGTTTTGCGGATCGTTTATGCCGGATCGGTTTTTCCTTTTTTTTTTTTTTTACAGTAGTGTTTCCGATCCCGTTCCGTTTTTCCGTATGGCATATACAGTATACAGTAATTACATAGAAAAAATTGGGCTGGGCATAACATTTTCAAAAGATGGTTCCGCAAAAACGGAACGGATACGGAAGACATACGGAGTACATTCTGTATATGTTTTTTTTTTTTGTTGCGGACCCATTGACTTGAATGAAGCCACGGAACGTGATTTGCGGGCAATAATAGGACATGTTCTATCTTTCAACGGAACGGAATGCATACGGAGTACATTCCATTTTTTGGGCGGAACCATTGAAATGAATGGTTCCGTATACGGACCGTTGAACGAGCCCTTACTGGGCCATTGTGAGTGGCATTGGTCCTATGGAGATGGGACATCTACTCATGGGTGTTGCTTATTTGCTAAAAGCTCCACCTCTGCACAAGCATCCTATAAACCCAAGAGGAGCCGACTGGAGAGTCTTGGGTTTATAGGAAGGTTTATGAATGTGTCCATTTAGGATTTATTGGAGGGATAGTCCTTTGGATCCCCTTCACTATTGCATAGGAAACCCCTTCCACAGAGGTTAAGTACTCCATTCATGCCGGCCTAACACAACGGCGGTTTGACATGCCATCGCTACTTGTCACGCCACGGGTCCGTCACTCAACTGGAAGGGGAAAAATAAGTTCTGGAAACTGATCTTGTTCAAACATTCTCAACGGCCTGAGAACAATGAACGGCAATCGGCTCCATCGTGGCAGAAAATCTCTCAGGAGTTTGTGTAACTATCTGCTCCTGAGAATGAACCTTCTGTAAGTACACAGAGGGCAGGTGCGGCGTGTCAGCTGTAGGTCCCCACCGCGGGAATGTTTAGAAGAGCTAAACAGAGGGGTCAAAGGGTACGATTTCCTTGGGAAGGGGGGAGGTCAAGAGTTTAACCACTTCCTGCCCCCGTGGCTTATCGATGTTTAATTATGAGGATACAGCGGAAATCAGAAATTCCCTTAATTGTAGCAAAATCTGCAATAAATGTATTTACCCAGTAATGTAATGATGTAAAAGAAATACAAACCTATGTGTATGTCACAATGACGCCGAAAAACCTGTCCCATAAAAAGAAACAAAGTTTCAAACAGAATATTGTAGAATCGTCTCTATGGTTGTTATAGAAGTTCACGTCCATATTGGATGCACCAGGTATATGTGACCTGTAAGGAGATATTAAAGGTGCCTATACAACATAGAGACGACAGAAAAAATAGGGTTTTTGGAAATACAGCGCCACACCTGTCCATGTGCGGTATTGCAGCTCTCCCCATTCACTTCAATAGAGCTGAGCTGCAATACCAGACACAACCCATGCCCAGGCTGGGGGCGCTGTTTCATCCATAGTTTTCTGACCCTGTCCAATTTCTTTAATGCTCTATATAGAGGAAATAAAGACTAAGAATCAGAGGCGAAGCTTAAAGGGGTTATCCCCCCCAAAATGCCCAGGTTATACTTATCTGCTCGCCGGCGCCTGTGTTCCTCCGGATCTCTGCACAGCCGCCGCGTGGATCAAAACATCCGGCGACAGGGGGGTAGTCAATAGGGATGAGCCTTCCTAGCGACATACCCAAACCCCACCGCCCCGTCGCTGGTTGTTTTGATCCACGCAACTGGGAAATGCATCGTGCCGGTGTCAGGAGCAACGTGGGTGCCGAGGAGCGAGGTAAGTATAACCTGTATGAGGTGCCCGTCACTTTGAGGGGCATTATAGGGTTTGGATAACCCCTTTAAAGCACCTGGGACCCAATGCAGAACCTTTACAAGGGCCCACACCTACCATCACTAATAGGGAGGAGCAGATTTTGGGCCCGGGTGTAATTGATACCCCTATGCCCCCTATAGCTACCCCCTTGTGTGCAATGTAGGTCAGGGGGGTGATAGCAATTCTTATGTATTATCTATGCATTGTATATGGATGTGAAAGATCCACGCACAGCATGAACAGAATGCAAACTAAAGTGACAACTGACACAAAGGCAAAACTGACTCCTTTATAACACAGTAGGCTTAAGTCCTTATACACATAACCACTCGCTTGCTAGCACCAGCGGCATAATCGGGTCTGAATCTCATCTTTACTGTAGGGCCCCTTCTTCTGTGCGCGCTAATACTTATTGTATGCGGGGGATTCAATCCTCCAGAAACCAATTTTGCAGAGTTTTATACAATTATCTCTGAGAAGCATTTACCGCATTGTTATTATAATACAGATTGCTCAGGATTGCAACATCTCTGCTTAAAAATAAAATAATCTTGGCAGCAGCATCAAGCAGATTTCGTAAAGCTGAAACGTATAATTTACAATGTTATCATTTCCAAGAGATCGTCGGGTAAATACTTTCACACTAGCGTCGCCCGAACTGCCCGCTGCATGCAAACGGATACTATTTGTAGACGGATCCGTCTCACAAATGTATTGCAATACTGGATCCGTCTCTATGGTTGTCATCTGGAAAAACGGATCCGGTATTTATCTTTTTCAAATTTTTAAAGGTCTGCGCATGCACAGACCGCAAAACCGGATAGATTTTTCCAGAACACTTAGGCCTCTTTCACACGAGCGTGTCCGGATTAGGTCCGGATGCGTCCCGGTGCATTACGGCAAACCCGCACGAGTAGGTACGCAATTGCAGTCAGTTTTGACTGCGATTGCGTTCCGATGTTCAGTTTTTATCTCGCGGGTGCAATGTGTTTTGCACGCGCGTTATAAAAAACCGACTGTGGTACCCAGACCCGAACTTCTTCACAGAAGTTCAGGTTTGGGTTAGTTGTAGTGTAGATTGTATTATTTCCCCTTATAACATGGTTATAAGGGAAAATAATAGCATTCTGAATACAGCATGCATAGTACAATAGGGCTGGAGGGGTTAAAAAAAAAGAATTATTTTTTTTTAACTCACCTTAATCCACTTGTTCGCGCAGCCAGCATTTCTTCTGTCTTCATCTGTGTCTTCACTGCGCTCATCACATGGTCCATCACATGGTCCATCACCATGGTAAAAGATCATGTGATGGACCATGTGATGAGCGCAGTGACGTCATCAAAGGTCATATTCCTCACAGATGAAGACAGAAGAGAAGCCGGCTGCGAGAACAAGTGGATTAAGGTGAGTTAAAAAAAATTTTAACCCCTCCAGCGCTATTGTACTAAGCATTCTGTATCAAGAATGCTATTATTTTCCCTTATAACCATGTTATAAGGGGAAATAATAATGATCGGGTCCCCGCATCCGCACTTGCTTGCGGATGCTTGCGATTTTCACGCAACCCCATTCCATTTCTATGGGGCCTGTGTTACATGAAAAACGCACAAAGAGGAGCATGCTGCGATTTTCACACAACGCACAAGTGTGCACAGCCCCATAGAAATGAATGGGCGCGGAAATCTCGCCCGTGTGAAAGGGGCCTTAGTGCTGGATCCGGCATTCTAGCAAGTGTTCTGGAATTTTGAACGGAGAAAATACCGCAGCATGCTGCAGTATTTTCTCCGTCCAAGAACCGTACAGTGACTGAACTGAAGACATTCCTGATGCATCCTGAACGGATCGCTCCCCATTCAGAATGCATTAGGATAAAACCGATCAGTTTTTTTCCGGTATAGAGCCCCGAGGACGGAACTCAATACCGGAAAAGAAAAACGCTGGTGTGAAAGTACCCTAATTTTCATAATTTAATGAAGCCATTCAGGATCACAAAGCTGCTGCAATGTCAGAAGGACTCAGCCTATTGATGACGGGCATATTTATAAAGGCATTGTATTATTAAAGTTATACTGCCTGCATTATACACCAGAGCTGAATTCACAATTCTGCTAGCTGTTAATGGAAAGATTCAATATTAGCTTTTGGACAGACACCCTCAAGTTAGCTGAGCTCCTATAATGTGGTAGGACAGTTAGTTTATCTTTCCAGAGGTTATTATGTGCCCGGTGTATGGATGCCATTTGATAGAATGCAACTAACCAGAGCAAGCTATCAGAGGACACAGATAAAGCATTTAATGCTGGGAGATTTTAGCTGTGCAGCTACTTAATTGGGATTGCAGCTCTTGAGTATAACACAGGCTGCAACAGGATCAGTAATGAATGTACACAGTGACTCCACCAGCAGAATAATGAGTGCAGCTCTGGAGTATAATACAGGATGTAACTCAGGATCAGTACAGGATAAGTAATGTATGTACACAGTGACTGCACCAGCAGAATAGTGAGTGCAGCTCTGGAGAATAATACAGGATATAACTCAGGATCAGTACAGGATAAGTAATGTATGTACACAGTGACTGCACCAGCAGAATAGTGAGTGCAGCTCTGGAGTATAATACAGGATGTAACTCAGGATCAGTACAGGATAAGTAATGTATGTACACAGTGACTGCACCAGCAGAATAGTGAGTGCAGCTCTGGAGTATAATACAGGATGTAACTCAGGATCAGTACAGGATAAGTAATGTATGTACACAGTGACTGCACCAGCAGAATAGTGAGTGCAGCTCTGGAGTATAATACAGGATGTAACTCAGGATCAGTACAGGATAAGTAATGTAATGTATGTACACAGTGACTGCACCAGCAGAATAGTGAGTGCAGCTCTGGAGTATAATACACAATGTAACTCAGGATCAGTACAGGATAAGTAATGTATGTACACAGTGACTGCACCAGCAGAATAGTGAGTGCAGCTCTGGAGTATAATACAGGATGTAACTCAGGATCAGTACAGGATAAGTAATGTATGCACACAGTGACTGCACCAGCAGAATAGTGAGTGCAGCTCTGGAGTATAATCCAGGATGTAACTCAGGATAAGTACAGGATAAGTAATGTATGTACACAGTGACTCCACCAGCAGAATAGTGAGTGCAGCTCTGGAGTATAATACAGGATGTGACTACAGATCAGTACAGGATCAGTAATGTATGTACACAGTGACTCCACCAGCAGAATAGTGAGTGCAGCTCTGGAGTATAATACAGGATGTAACTCAGGATCAGTACAGGATAAGTAATGTATGTACACAGTGACTGCACCAGCAGAATAGTGAGTGCAGCTCTGGAGTATAATACAGGATAAAACTTTAGGATCAGTACAGAATAAGTAATGTATATACACAGTGACTGCACCAGCAGAATAGTGAGTGCAGCTCTGGAGTATAATACAGGATGTAACTCAGGATCAGTACAGGATAAGTAATGTATGTACACAGTGACTGCACCAGCAGAATAGTGAGTGCAGCTCTGGAGTATAATACAGGATGTAACTCAGGATCAGTACAGGATAAGTAATGTATGTACACAGTGACTGCACCAGCAGAATAGTGAGTGCAGCTCTGGAGTATAATACAGGATGTAACTCAGGATCAGTACAGGATAAGTAATGTATGTACACAGTGACTGCACCAGCAGAATAGTGAGTGCAGCTCTGGAGTATAATACAGGATGTAACTCAGGATCAGTACAGGATAAGTAATGTATGTACACAGTGACTGCACCAGCAGAATAGTGAGTGCAGCTCTGCAGGATAATCCAGGATGAAACTCAGGATCAGTATAGAATAAGTAATGTATATACACAGTGACTGCACCAGCAGAATAGTGAGTGCAGCTCTGGAGTATAATACAGGATGTAACTCAGGATCAGTACAGGATAAGTAATGTATGTACACAGTGATTGCACCAGCAGAATAGTGAGCGCAGCTCTGGAGTATAATACAGGATGTAACTCAGGATCAGTACAGGATAAGTAATGTATGTACACAGTGACTGCACCAGCAGAATAGTGAGTGCAGCTCTGGAGTATAATACAGGATGTAACTCAGGATCAGTACAGGATCAGTAATGTATGTACACAGTGACTCCACCAGCAGAATAGTGAGTGCAGCTCTGGAGTATAATACAGGATGTAACTCAGAATCAGTACAGAATAAGTAATGTATGTACACAGTGACTGCACCAGCAGAATAGTGAGTGCAGCTCTGGAGTATAATACAGGATGTAACTCAGGATCAGTACAGTATAAGTAATGTATGTACACAGTGACTGCACCAGCAGAATAGTGAGTGCAGCTCTGGAGTATAATACAGGATGTAACTCAGGATCAGTACAGGATAAGTAATGTATGTACACAGTGACTGCACCAGCAGAATAGTGAGTGCAGCTCTGGAGTATAATACAAGATGTAACTCAGGATCAGTACAGGATAAGTAATGTATGTACACAGTGACTGCACCAGCAGAATAGTGAGTGCAGCTCTGGAGTATGATACAGGATGTAACTCAGGATCAGTACAGGATAAGTAATGTATGTACACAGTGACTACACCAGCAGAATAGTGAGTGCAGCTCTGGAGTATATTACAGGATGTAACTCAGAATCAGTACAGGATAAGTAATGTATGTACACAGTGACTGCACCAGCAGAATAGTGAGTGCAGCTCTGGAGTATAATACAGGATGTAACTCAGGATCAGTACAGGATAAGTAATGTATGTATGTACACAGTGACTGCACCAGCAGAATAGTGAGTGCAGCTCTGGAGTATAATACAGGATGTAACTCAGGATTAGTACAGTATAAGTAATGTATGTACACAGTGACTGCACCAGCAGAATAGTGAGTGCAGCTCTGGAGTATAATACAAGATGTAACTCAGGATCAGTACAGGATAAGTAATGTATGTACACAGTGACTGCACCAGCAGAATAGTGAGTGCAGCTCTGAAGTATAATACAGGATGTAACTCAGGATCAGTACAGGATAAGTAATGTATGTACACAGTGACTGCACCAGCAGAATAGTGAGTGCAGCTCTGGAGTATAATACAAGATGGAACTCAGGATCAGTACAGGATAAGTAATGTATGTACACAGTGACTGCACCAGCAGAATAGTGAGTGCAGCTCTGAAGTATAATACAGGATGTAACTCAGGATCAGTACAGGATAAGTAATGTATGTACACAGTGACTGCACCAGCAGAATAGTGAGTGCAGCTCTGGTGTATAATACAGGATGGAACTCAGGATCAGTACAGGATAAGTAATGTATGTACACAGTGACTGCACCAGCAGAATAGTGAGTGCAGCTCTGGAGTATAATACAGGATGTAACTCAGGATCAGTACAGGATAAGTAATGTACAGTATGTACACAGTGACTCCACCAGCAGAATAGTGAGTGCAAACAGATTGGTTTATTTGCTGATAGTGTAGGCTGAATATTTTTGAAAACAGTGCTGAGAGATGTGCCTGCATTAAGAAACATCATGATGAATGGAAATTTGTCTCAGCTCACGGACCCCAATCTGCAGATGGGTGCCAATTTCTAAACTGCAATAATTGTGATCAGTGAGTGTATCAGTGCCCCCACTCTGTAAAATGACCCTATTGTGCCCACCACAAAGTAAAATTGCCCTTACACAGTAATAATACCCCATTGTGTTCCCCACAGTGTTCATTTGCCTCTTTACATAGTAAACATACCCCCTCGGTGCCCTCTGATTTGTGCCCTCACACAGTAATAATAATCACGTTATAATCATTCCCAGAGTTCTAATCCCATTTCTGCCTCCACAAAGTAATGGTAACTCCAGCCCTTTCAGCTGCCCCAAAAAATTAAAAATCCATTTTGTGCCTTCAAGGAGAGAGTCCAGTCATGGTCAACTGTATGTATTTTAGCTCAGAGGGAACTAACTACATTTGTTATTTTTGATGTTTGTTTTTTCTAATTTTTGGGGCATGTACAGACCGGATCAACAACTAACTGATGATCTGCAGAGCACTTGCCGAACTTCTGGATATCTTCGATTACTCTCCTTCTATCCAATTATATGGAAAATGAACCAAGAGAATGGTGGACATTTATTACATTTTCTTCAGGTACAAAGCACAACTCTGCTTTCAAGCTTATTTCTTGGCGAGAAGCCGTTAGATAACAAGCAAGCGCAATCATCAAATAAACAAGCGCACAAAAAATGTACAAGCATGCTGTGCTGTGTGCAAGATAATTGTAACTTATCATATGTCTGTCCATAAATAGAGTATATGGTAAATACACGTCAAGGGATAATAATCAGACATTTACTGCGGCTGCAAATTATTATTTTATGACAGCAGCTGTAAAATGAGCTTCAAAGAGCAACAGTATTCACAGGTGAAGCTCTGAACATTCCTGAGTGAAGTGAAAACGTATATGGCACCATGCTGCACTTCACTATCAATACATGATGCCTCAGGATAAAGCACAGAAACTGCCTGTGTACAAGAATACAAATACTGTAAGTACTATACAATAACTACTATGAAATGCTTCTATACTATATCACTGCTCCTATGTACAAGAATATACCTACTATAATACTGCTCCTATGTACAAGAATATAACTACTATAATACTGCTCCTATGTATAAGAATATAACTACTATAATACTGCTCCTATGTACAAGAATATAACTACTATAATACTGTCTCCTATGTACAAGAATATAACTACTATAATACTGCTCCTATGTACAAGAATATAACTACTATAATACTGCCTCCTATGTACAAGAATATAACTACTATAATACTGCTCCTATGTACAAGAATATAACTACTATAATACTGCTCCTATGTACAAGATTATAACTACTATAATACTGCTCCTATGTATAAGGATATAACTACTATAATACTATCTCCTATGTACAAGAATATAACTACTATAATACTGCTCCTATGTACAATAATATAACTGCTATAATACTGCTCCTATGTACAAGGATATAACTACTATAATACTATCTCCTATGTACAAGAATATAACTACTATAATACTGCTCCTATGTACAATAATATAACTGCTATAATACTGCTCCTATGTACAAGAATATAACTACTATAATACTGCTCCTATGTACAAGAATATAACTACTATAATACTGCTCCTATGTACAAGAATATAACTACTATAATACTGCTCCTATATACAAGAATATAACTACTATAATACTGCTCCTATGTACAAGAATATACCTACTATAATACTGCCTCCTATGTACAAGAATATAACTACTATAATACTGCCTCCTATGTACAAGAATATACCTACTATAATACTGCTCCTATGTACAAGAATATAACTACTATAATACTGCCTCCTATGTACAAGAATATAACTACTATATTACTGTGTCACGAGGGTATCAAGAGCCACGTCTGACTCCGTTATACCCGGGGTCAGGAGGTCGCAGCGGGTGGCTGCGCGCTCTATATCTAAAGATCACGTTGTTTCTTAGTGATTGTTTTCTGTGTTTGCCTTGCTATCCTTTTTGTCTCAATCAGGGATCCGTAGCTTCTCCTCCTCAGCTGTTTCTTGTCTGCCACTCCCAACCTCCTTATATTCTCCCCTCACTCTTCTCTAGTTGCCAGTTATAGAGCTTCCTGCCTGGACATCTATACTGACCCACTGGAGTGGTGAATCCTGGTTGTTGTTCCTGTGTGCTACCCTCCGGATCCCTGTTGGGCTTATTGTTGTCTCCTGTTGTCGCCCACCTGGGAATATATGTTGAGTCTGTGTTGTCTGTCCTCCCCTTGGTGTTTTCCCTTAGAGTTAGTGGTGCGGACTAGTGTTCCCACCGCCCTGTTCACTATCTAGGGCTCAGCTTAGGGAAAGCCAGGGCTTTAGGCACGTGATCGGCGTACGGGTGAGGAACCCGTCTAAGGACGTCAGGGCAGCCAGGTGCCAGCCGCCAGGTGAGTCAGGGGTCACCACCTTCCCTATCACTTGGGCAGGGCCTTCCTTGTTCCCTCCCTCTGCGTCACGTATGTGATAGTCACGCCGACCGTGATATTATAACTGGCCTTTACTTTTTGAGAAAAAAAAAAAAAGAAAAAAAAAAATAATAATTTTTTTTGTTGTTGTTTTTTTTTCTCTACTTAGAATCCAATATGGATCCTATTGCTGCCTTGGCAAAACAGCTTCAAGGCCTGTCTTTGGAGGTGGCAGGATTGAAGTCGTCTGTCCTTCAACAACAGCAGCAAATGCAGCAGACCGCAAGCCCAGCGGTTGCTATGGGTAACCAGGTAGTTACAGAACCCAAGGTTGTTCTTCCTGACAGATTTTCTGGGGGAAGGGACAAATTTGCGACGTTCCGTGAGGCCTGCAAATTATACTTTAAGTTGCGCCCTTACTCCTCAGGTCATGAAGAACAGCGGGTAGGGATTGTCATTTCCCTGCTTCAGGGGGACCCACAATCCTGGGCGTTCTCGTTACCCCCTGGTTCTCAGGCTCTTCGGTCAGTGGAGGGATTTTTTGGGGCTTTGGGTCTCATATATGATGATCCTGACCGAGTCGCCCTGGCTGAGTCGAAGTTACGGAGACTCCTACAGGGAGATCGGTCAGCAGAGGAATATTGCTCAGAGTTCCGTAGGTGGGCTACGGATACTCAGTGGAACGACCCGGCTCTCAGGAGTCAGTTCTGCTCTGGGTTATCTGCAGGGGCGTACATAGAAATCACTGGGCCCCATAGCAAGAATCTAAATTGGGCCCCCATTCCCCTTTTATAGCCCCTCCCACTACCCATTCCAGGCCTCTCTCTTTGTTCCATGAACTATGTTTGCCACTGCGTTTTATAATTTATGCATCAGGGCCGGATTGGGATTACAAAACAGGCCTGGCAGACAAAAGAGGTATAATAGATGCAGTGTGTACAGATGTATAGTGTATACAGCAGTGTACTGATATGTGAGGAACATGGTATAATATATGCAGTGTGTACAGGTATATAGTATATACAGCAGTGTACTGATATGTGCAGTTCAGGGTATATTATATGCAGTCTGTACAGCTATATAGTATATACAGTAGTGTAATGTGAGGTACGAGGTATAATAGATGCAGTGTGTACAGATATATTGTATATACAGCAGTGTACTGATATGTGAGGTACGAGGTATAATAGATGCAGCGTGTACAGGTATATAGTAAATATAGCAGTGTACTGATATGTGAGGTATAAATTACAGCTCGTACCTCACATATCAATCCAATACTGTATATACTATATACCTGTACACACTGCATCTATTATACCTCGTACCTCACATATCAGTACACTGCAATATATATTATATATCTGTATATATTGCATCTATAATACTGTTTAATATATGCAGTGTGTGTATATATATATATATATATATATATATATATATAGATGTGAGGCATACAAGGTATAATACTGTAGATGCAGTGTTTATAGAAATATGTGGTCAGTTATGCATTATGGTCACTGTGTGGGAGGTACATGAGGTAGTGGTCACTGTACCTGTCTGAAGTATTATACATGAGTGTGCAATCAGTAAAAACAGGGCATGGAGGGGGGGTAAATGACAAGAAGTGGAGGACCTCCTCTTACCACTCCATTCCAGTCTGTATGGATCAATGCAGAGCTGATTGTGAACTTCTAATACTTGCTGTTAGGGGTTGAAGGACCTGTGATGATGTCATCACAGGTCCTGGCAGATGTACCTTTCAAACCTAGGAACTACACCATTTTTGGTGCAGTTCCTTTGCTAGATCCTGCAGGACCTGTGATGCTGAAGATGATGTCATCACAGGTCCTGGCAGATGTACTGTTCTAACCTGGGAACTACACTTTACACTGTGCAGTTCCCTTACAGGACCTGTGATGACATCATCAAAGGTCCTTTAGCTTTAGAAAGATAGACCGGAGCAATTAAGGGGCGGGGCCTCTCCTCCACTGCGGGCCCCTCTTCCTCACGGGCCCCATAGCAGCTGCGTGGTCTGCCTATATGGTAGGTACGCCACTGGTTATCTGAAAGGGTTAAGGATGCACTGGCGCTGTATGAGACCCCCCTTTCCCTTGATGCTGTTATGTCCCTCTCTATCAGAATAGATAGGCGTCTTAAGGAGAGATCGAAAATTCCTGAGCAATTGGTTACCTCTCCCAAACAACAATTAGTCTGTACTGACTTAGATGAGTCTATGCAGCTAGGCGGAACTTCTCGTCAGGTCCGTCCTCCTGATGTTCGCCGCAGGGGTGGGGCTTGTTTTTTCTGTGGGGGGAAGGGTCATTTCATTAATGTCTGTCCCTCTTTTCTCAAAAACAAAAGACCGTCGGAAAACTACTAACCCCAGGCTATGCGGAGGATGTCAGCCGGGGGGTATATACGTTTCCTCCATACGAACATCTCAATTTGTGTTACCAGCGGTCATTGTTTTTGGTGTTAAGACGGAGTCTATTTCTTTTTTTCTAGACAGTGGAGCAGGGGTAAATTTGATAGATGCCCATTTTGCCCGCACTATGGGTTTGTCTCTCTGTACGCTGCAGAGACCTATTCCCGTATTCGCTATAGATTCTGCTCCTCTGTCTCAGAGAAACCTCACCCACATTGTTCATAATTTACACCTTCGGGTAGGGGACCACCATAATGAGTGTCTTTCATGTTACGTTCTGGAGGGCCTTCCCTCTCCTGTGGTATTGGGTCTCCCCTGGTTGGTAGCGCACAATCCAGTGGTGGATTGGCAGGCCAGGGAGATATTGGAGTGGAGTGAGCATTGCAGAGAAAATTGCTTAAATAACAATTGCTTAATCGCCTCCATAGCTTCCCTACCTACATTTATTTCGGACTTTGAGGACGTTTTTTCTGAAAAGGGTTGTCAGAAGCTACCACCTCATCGTCCTTATGATTGCCCGGTTAACCTGATTCCCGGTGCAAAATTACCCAAGTCCAGGTTGTATAATCTTTCGGGTCCCGAGAGACAAGCCATGAAAGATTATATCTCCGAGAGTCTGGCTAAGGGACACATCAGACCCTCTTCTTCACCCGTGGCTGCAGGGTTTTTCTTTGTTAAAAAGAAAGATGGGGGCCTGCGTCCTTGCCTAGATTTCCGTGAGTTAAACCAGATAACCATCCGTGACCCATACCCTCTTCCTCTCATTCCTGACCTTTTTAATCAGATTGCGGGTGCTAGGTGGTTCTCCAAACTTGATCTTAGGGGGGCCTACAATCTGATTCGTATCAGGGAAGGGGATGAGTGGAAGACAGCTTTTAACACCCCTGAGGGGCATTATGAAAATCTAGTTATGCCTTTCGGTCTGACCAATGCTCCCGCTGTCTTCCAACATTTCGTTAATGATATTTTTAGTCATCTCATCGGCAGGTTTGTAGTCATATACCTAGATGATATCTTAATTTATTCGGCTGATCTGAAAACACATGAGGTGCATGTCAGGCAAGTACTGCAGGTCCTACGGACGAATAAATTATATGCGAAAATTGAAAAATGTGTCTTCGCCGTTCAGGAATTACAGTTCCTGGGATATCTATTATCTGCTTCAGGTTTCCGTATGGATCCTGGGAAGGTCCAGGCAATTTTAGATTGGGATCTTCCTGAGAACCTTAAAGCCCTACAACGGTTTTTGGGTTTCGCAAATTTCTATAGAAAGTTCATTAAAAATTATTCAGTGATCGTTAAACCCCTTACCGACATGACTAGGAAGGGGACTGATTTTTCCAAATGGTCTGACGCCGCTAAAAATGCATTTTCCTCTCTAAAAGAGAGGTTTACCTCGGCACCTGTTCTAATTCAACCTGATGTCTCCCAGCCTTTTATTGTTGAGGTAGATGCGTCAGAGGTGGGAGTGGGGGCTGTATTGTCTCAGGGTCCGTCTCCTGGCAAATGGCGTCCTTGTGCTTTCTTTTCCAAAAAATTATCTTCTGCAGAGAAGAATTATGATGTTGGAAATAGGGAACTGTTGGCGATTAAACTGGCGCTTGAAGAGTGGCGTCACTTCTTAGAGGGAGCAATCCACCCCGTCACGGTGATTACGGATCACAAAAACCTTCTGTACCTAGAATCGGCTAAGCGTCTCACCCCTAGACAAGCTAGGTGGTCGCTATTCTTTACCAGATTTAACTTTGTAATCACCTATCGTCCTGGGGCAAAAAATACCAAGGCAGACGCGTTATCTCGTAGTTTCCCTGGAGGGGGTAATGTTAGTGATCCGGTACCTATTTTACAAAGAGGAGTGGTTGTTTCTGCTGTACACTCTGTTCTAGAGGGAAAGGTGTTAGAGGCCCAGGGGGACGCCCCGGCCTCTTGCCCCTCAGAGAAATTGTTTGTACCGTTAAACCTGCGTCTTGAATTATTAAAAGAACATCATAATTCGGCACTTGCTGGGAACCCGGGTAGTAAAGCAACCTTGGAGCTATTGTCTCGTCGTTTTTGGTGGCCAAGGTTGCGTCAGGATGTAATGGATTTCGTGTCTACTTGCTCTACTTGTGCACGCGCGAAAGTCTCTCATACACGTCCAGCAGGGTCTTTATTGCCACTTTTTATCCCCAATAGGCCATGGACACATCTGTCAATGGATTTCATCACTGACTTACCGTTGTCTGCGGGTAGAACAGTTATTTTGGTAGTAGTAGACAGGTTTAGCAAAATGGTACACTTTATTGCGCTACCCGCACTTCCTAATGCTAAAACTCTTGCTCAGGTGTTTATCAGTGAAATCGTGAAGCTTCACGGGGTCCCTTCCGATAGAAACCTATTTAAGGTGTTTTGTGTCTGAAAACCAAGAGTTGTGGTCATCATATTTACCGTTAGCTGAGTTTGCCATAAATAATCATTATCAGGAGTCCACTGGCAAGTCACCATTCCTTGGTGCATAAGGTTTTCATCCCCAATTTTGTACATTCAAAGAGGGGGGGTCTTCTGGGGTTCCCGAAGAGGAAAGGTTTTCTTCATCTCTTTCATCGGTATGGCAGAAGGTGCAAGTTAACTTGAAAAAGATGAGTGGTAAATATAAATGCATGGCCGATAAGAAACGGTCGCCAGGTCCGGACCTAGGAGTGAATGACTATGTGTGGTTGTCTACTAGGAATATTAAGTTGAAGGTTCCCTCTTGGAAACTGGGCCCTAGGTTCATTGGTCCTTATAAAATAGTAGCCGTTATTAACCCTGTGGCTTTTCGCCTGGAGCTACCTCAGACTTTTAAGATCCATAACGTCTTCCATAAATCGTTACTCAAGAAGTATGTTCCACCTCTAGAACAATCTCCACTGCCACCTCCTCCTGTTATTGTGGATGGTAATCTGGAGTTTCAAATAGCCAGAATTGTTGATTCTCGTCGGGTCCGCCGCTCTCTTCAGTATCTGGTGCATTGGAGGGGTTACGGTCCCGAGGAAAGAATGTGGGTTCCAGCGTCAGAGGTAAACGCCCACAGGTTAATTCAGGCTTTCCATACCTCTCATCCGGAGAGACCTGGTCCTGAGTGTCCGGAGGCCCCTCGTGAAAGGGGAGGTACTGTCACGAGGGTATCAAGAGCCACGTCTGACTCCGTTATACCCGGGGTCAGGAGGTCGCAGCGGGTGGCTGCGCGCTCTATATCTAAAGATCACGTTGTTTCTTAGTGATTGTTTTCTGTGTTTGCCTTGCTATCCTTTTTGTCTCAATCAGGGATCCGTAGCTTCTCCTCCTCAGCTGTTTCTTGTCTGCCACTCCCAACCTCCTTATATTCTCCCCTCACACTTCTCTAGTTGCCAGTTATAGAGCTTCCTGCCTGGACATCTATACTGACCCACTGGAGTTGTGAATCCTGGTTGTCGTTCCAGAGTGCTACCCTCCGGATCCCTGTTGGGCTTCTTGTTGTCTCCTGTTGTCGCCCACCTGGGATTATATGTTGAGTTTGTATTGTCTGTCCTTCCCTTGGTGTTTTCCTTTAGAGCTAGTGGTGCGGACTAGTGTTCCCACCGCCCTGTTCACTATCTAGGGCTCAGCTTAGGGAAAGCCAGGGCTTTAGGCACGTGATCGGCGTACGGGTGAGGAACCCGTCTAGGGACGTCAGGGCAGCCAGGTGCCAGCCGCTAGGTGAGTCAGGGGTCACCACCTTCCCTCTCACTTGGGCAGGGCCTTCCTTGTTCCCTCCCTCTGCGTCACGTATGTGATAGTCACGCCGACCGTGATATACTGCTCCTATGTACAAGAATATAACTACTATAATACTGCCTCCTATGTACAAGAATATAAATACTATAATACTGCCTCCTATGTACAAGAATATAACTGCTATAATACTGCCCCATGTACAAGAATATAACTACTATAATACTGCTCCTATGTACAAGAATATAACTACTATAATACTGCTCCTATGTACAAGAATATAACTACTATAATACTGCTCCTATGTACAAGAATATAAGTACTATAATACTGCTGCTATGTACAAGAATATAACTGCTATAATACTGCTCCTATGTACAAGAATATAACTACTATAATACTGCTCCTATGCACAATACTATAACTACTATAATACTGCCTCCTATGTACAAGAATATAACTACTATAATACTGCCTCCTATGTACAAGAATATAACTACTATAATACTGCCTCCTATGTACAAGAATATAACTACTATAATACTGCCTCCTATGTACAAGAATATAACTACTATAATACTGCTCCTATGTACAAGAATATAACTACTATAATACTGCCTCCTATGTACAAGAATATAACTACTATAATACTGCCTCCTATGTACAAGAATATAACTACTATAATACTGCTCCTATGTACAAGAATATAACTACTATAATACTGCCTCCTATGTACAAGAATATAACTACTATAATACTGCTCCTATGTACAAGAATATAACTACAATAATACTGCCTCCTATGTACAGGAATATAACTACTATAATACTGCTCCTATGTACAAGAATATAACTACTATGACAAGAATATAGCTACTAGGCCTGAGCAGACGCATGTAAGAGAAGCTCCTCTACATGCATTCCAGCATCCTGGTTTATATTGCACCATAACTCATCAAATTATGGGGAAAGTTGGCAGATACCTTCCTAAAGATAAGACCGACTCTCCGAAGCCGGACAGAGGTTCATCAGATATGGAGAAATACTTGCAAAAGAAGACCTCCGGTGCTGTGTGTGAGGCAGCTAAGATGGCGCTACATGAACCAGACGACTGGTCACAGGAAGCTGAAAGTGCCACCAGAGATCTAGAGGAAGGGCTGCAACCGGCAGGCATAGCCCCTATATCACAGAAATTTCTCCAACAGGCTCTCTCAGCAGCTATTGCCCCAGTACTAAATGAGCTCCAGGAGATAAAAGTAGATATTAAGCAAATAGGGCACCGAGTGGAGACGCTGGAGGGGAATCAAGCAGCCATAATTTCCTTTGCACGCACGCTAGGAGATAATACAGCAGCTTGCATGGAATCCCTGGATAATGCCTTCTCACTCATCGAGGACCAGGAGAACCGCAGCAGGCGGAAAAATATTCGGCTGCGCGGTCTCCCAGAGCAGTTCCAGCACGAGGATTTACCTGAAGCAGCGGCGGCCATCTTTGCCAGTCTCCTGGGAGCAGAGAGCACGGAAGGAATTGAAATAGAGCGCATCCATCGGTCACTCAGACCAAAGCCAAAAGATGGTGAAAACCCTAGGGATGTCATCTGTGGCCTGCTGAAATACACAGATACAGCAGCCATACTGAGAGCGGCCAGAGAAAAGAAAAACCTCACTCATGAGGGCGCTACGATCCTGCTGTTTCAGGACTTGGCGCCAACGACGCTAAACAAAAGGAGAGCCCTCCGACCCCTGACGGACCATCTGAGGCACATCAAGATCCCATATAAATGGTTATTTCCTTTTGGTCTTACGTTTGCGGTCGGGGGCAGAAGATGCACCATCCGGGTTCCAAGAGACCTAGCCGCAGCTTGGGAGCTACTCCAGACCGATCCGTTAGACATTCCGTCCTGGCTGCCATCGTCTGAGGTCGGAGTCCCATTGCCGGACCTGCCAGGAGTACAGAGATGGTCCAAAGCAATGCCAAGAAGGAAGATTGGCCCTAGATCCAGGGACACATGAATATTGTGACTTAAGTGCTTGCCTTAAATTCACACTTGTTTAAGCCGTGAGTAATATATTGAGCGGAGGCGAATATATATATCTGTTTTATCAGTCCTGCAAGTATTACTATGTTCTGTATATTTGCTGACAGGATGAGGTGGTGTGTGTTAACCAGATATATATGATCCGGTCACGCTCCTGTCTCGCTCCGGTTATACATGTCCCCATATATGTGGTCAAAATGTATACAAGCTTGTATAATGAGTTATGTCATCCAGATTCTTAATTGTACTGCACCAGGTTAGCTGGATCTGCTGGTTACCTATGGTCTATACAAGATCTTTAGGTCCCCCCCATATATCTTACATCAGGGGTAAACTAGCGCAGTCCTGGTGTCAGCGCAGTAGCTGGGTGGACGGCATACTGACTGTATGCTCCTTGTTAGGGGTTGTCAGATGTACCCACTCCAAGTTCTGTTATGTGGCCATGTTCCTAAGTTCTGTAAGGAATAATGGCCGGGTTCAGTTATACTCAGTTATGTACAGTTTTCAATCTCTTGTGCACAATATATTGGGCTGCTGTAGGAGGGTTAGGCACACATAAAAGATGTCGCTGATTAAATGTACATCCTTTAACGTAAGGGGGTTCAATACTCCGCAAAAAAGATCACAAGTCATTCGTTTGCTGCGGAAGTACCGCACAGACATATGCTTTTTTCAAGAGCTGCACTTCAGAACCACGAATGTCCCCACACTGCAGAAGGGATACTTTAATAATTGGTTCCTGAGCACTTTTGACAAAGCCAAAAGAGGGGTGGGTATTGCCATAGCAAAACGTATACCTTTTAAGATGACAGCCACCCAGACAGATGCTGAAGGTAGATTCATCTTGGTGAAAGGGCTAATAGGCACCCAACCTGTAACCTTAGCGAGTTTATATAGTCCCAACAGAGGTCAGAAAGAATGGATCTCTAAGACAATGCAGGTACTTAAGGCTTTTGCTGAGGGGATCTGTATTGTAGGTGGAGACCTTAATGTGGCTCTGAATCCCAGTATTGATACCTCTGACGGATCCACTCAGCAAACACAGAGGACCTTGGGCTGCATTAATGCTTATATTGCTGATGCTAACTTAACTGACGCCTGGCGTCTGACGCATCCCACAGACAGGGATTACACCTTTTACTCTGCTGCACATAATGTCTATAAAAGACTAGATTATCTTCTGATATCAAATCCCTGCATAGACATGGTGGAGCAGACGGTGATCGACCCTATCACTATTTCTGATCATGCCCCTGTATCGATGGTTATACATATTGCCAGTCTACCCTCCCAGTGTAGGCAGTGGAGACTGAATGAAACCTTACTGGACAGAAGAGAGGCAGTAGAGGCCGTATCAAAGAAGCTGTCCTGGTATTTTGCAGAAAACCTAACTCCAGAGGTTTCCCAGACTATAGTGTGGGAGGCGCATAAATCTGTCATGAGAGGAGAATTTATAGCCCTGGGGTGTAAAATTAAAAGGGAGAGACAGCAAACACTTCATTCCTTACTCAAGCAGATTTCAGATCTTGAAGCCACTCATAAGAGGTCTAAAGCTCTGAAAATACAGCAAGAACTCCTCCTCCTGAGAACGAAACTGAAGGACCATCTAAACATTTGTCACGCCAAAGCGTATCAATATGCGCAGTTTCGGTTTTTTTCTCATGGGGACAGAGGTTCGAAGCTGATGTCTTCGCTTATAAAACAACGGAAAGATTCTATGTTTATCCCCAGCATAAAACCTTCGGATGGCAAATTACTACATAGAACTATAGACATAGCAAAGGAATTTAAAAATTTCTATCAGGAGCTCTATGGGTTAGATAAAAGCTCTATTAGCACAGACCCAATAGCAAATTCTATGATAGAGGATTTTCTGTCTAACTTAAATTTGCCTCAACTTAGTAGTGAAGAGGGGTCCTCACTGATTGCTCCGGTAACAGAGGAAGAAGTAGGGAAAGTGCTGAAATCAATGCCCTTGGGAAAATGCCCAGGACCGGACGGAATTCCGGTAGGATATTACAAGAAATTTGCGGATATTTTATGTCCTCATCTCACAAATTGGTGCAACTCTCTCCTTACAGGTGGGCATCTTCCTGCTCAATCTTTAGAAGCTAATGTGACCATCCTGCCTAAACCTGGGAAAGACCACACGCTCTGCGGGAGTTACAGGCCCATATCTCTTCTGAACGTCGACGTAAAGGTTTGGGCCAAAATCTTGGCTAACAGACTTAGTTCCTTCCTTCCCAAACTGATCCACCCTGACCAAGCTGGTTTTGTACCAGGAAGGGAGGGGAACCATAACTCCTGCAGAGTCGTCACGGCAATCCAGTGGGCTAAGAAGCATAGTACTCCACTAATCCTTTTAAGTGTAGATGCGGAGAAGGCCTTCGACCGGGTTCAATGGAGCTTCATTGAGAGAACATTGCAGAGGTTTGGTATCCCTGATCAATTTCAGAAAGCCATTATGACTCTCTACACCAATCCGAGTGCTAAAATCAGAGTAAACGGCACCCTTTCACCTTCCTTCCCCATCTATAATGGCACCCGGCAAGGTTGTCCATTATCTCCTGCGCTATATATTTTAGTGATGGAGACCCTTCTCCAAGCCATTAGAGACCACCCTGGTATAAGAGGGGTTAGGGCCAAGAAAGACACAATTGAATATATTAACGTCGCCTATGCTGACGACCTCTTGGTGATGGTGTCCAACCCGGTCGAGGCCTTCCCGCATCTCCTCTCCTTATTTGAACTGTTCGGTGCGGTCTCTAATTACAAGGTAAATTACACTAAGTCGGAGGTTATGAATATTACAGCCCCATCAAAAAGTGTATCTTCCCTCAAAGCTACAACACCCTTTATTTGGCAGACTTCTCACATCACCTACCTGGGAATTAATATCCCGTCTAAACTGGAAAACATTTTCCAGCTGAATTATACCCCCCTTTTGTCCGATATACAAAGATTATTAGGATCTCTCCGCATCCCTTACACCTCCTGGATGGGGAGAAAGAATCTGCTGAAGGCCTTTGTGTTACCTAAGATATTATATGTCATGCAGATGCTGCCTGTCTTCCTTCCCTCCTCCTTTTTCACGCAGATCCGGAGATTATTTTCTACATATCTGTGGGGGGGGAGGGGAGCCAGGATAGCTTACAGTAGACTGATTCTGAGGAAGACTCAGGGTGGGTTTGCACTGCCGGATGTTCAGTTATACTATAGGGCAATCCACCTTAGACGCTGGATGCAGTTACATGCTTCTAACTGCTCAACGTTGGGTGGTGCCTTGGAGTTACTCCAACTCTCTCAACCACAAAGAGCAGCACTGTGGGGTCTGACTACCACATCTCTGCATAACCATACACTACTTAAAGGCACAAGTATGGTGATTAAGCAACTTAACAAAGATCGCGGATTGTTGGGTGCCCCCTCACCAGCCATGCCAGCAGAATTGGCCCCCTTTGCAGCAAGACCTACATTAGCAAGCACTTCCCCAGCGTGGAGTTCCCTGAGGGAGTTCACTATCAAAGAGTTTTTGGATGCTGCTCTAGGCAGTTTACCAGCTGACCATCCCATTCACCTAGCCATGCAGTCCTCTAACTTTCTGAGTTTGGCTGACTTTAAGGCAGTCAGTAAGACTCTAATAGATAAACAGATTCTTAAACAGGATCAAACATGGTTCGAGAAAATCCTGTCCTCCAGCTCGCCACACAGTAGATTGATCTCCCTATTCTATTTAGGCCTAAACGTACCCCGAGCTAATGACGCTCCCCTGTTCCTGAAAACCTGGGAGTCAGAATTAAATAGGTCCTTCACCGAGACGGAGGTTCTTAGATTATATGCACACTCACACGGCTTCTCCAGGTGCGTCAAGGTACAAGAGCACTCTTTTAAAGTACTCACCCAATGGTATATGACACCGAAACAGTTGTTCCTCAGGGGTTTGAGTCCCAGTGATCAATGCTGGAGATGTAAAGATGGTGTGGGTACACTTTCACATATCTTTTGGTCCTGTCCGCTGATACAGCCGTTTTGGGCGACGGTATCTAAGGCCATTAACTCTATTATACACAAGAGGATAACTTTGTCTCCTGAGTTGGTCCTTCTATGGTTACCCACCAAAGATCTTTCCCCTTCTAAGAATAGCTTAGCCACACAACTGATCCAAGCGGCAAGGTTGATCATTCCACAAAGGTGGCTGAGTGTAGATCCCCCCACTTTAACCCATTGGATGAATAAGGTAGATCATATACAGCGCCTGGAGGAACTAGCCAGCTGGGAGAGTAGATCTCATGAGAAGCATGCTAAAATGTGGAACCCTTGGTTGCGTTATCGCTTGTTACAGACATCAGCTACTCAATAAAGGACATCTGACCCTTATGATCTGAACTACTTCATTTTACCTCCAACACCAGATTACCTTATACTTCTACAAGATGTGCTTGGAGATTTACGTTACGGTTATGAATATTTTTTGTGAGGCCGTTGCCTTGCTGTTCACCAATTAGATAAATTGTCCCTGTAAACCATGTGACCGACACAAGTACACACTAATGTATGTCCAAGGCGTGTCCCCACAAGGATCAACTAGGGCCTATTATATGGATGTTATGCTTTATTATCTTTGCCTCATGCTATATCTCTGGTCTGTTTAATTGCATTATTAATACTGCTTAGACATGTTTGGGGGATGTGCCTATCCACCCTGGTGCAGCAACGGTACATTCTTTTTGCCTTATCACTATGATGCAAGGTCACTGGTGTAACAACTTTTTGCTACTTTTCAATAAAAAGAAAATTGTCAAGAATATAACTACTATAATACTGCTCCTATGTACAAGAATATAACTACTATAATACTGCCTCCTATGTACAAGAATATAACTACTATAATACTGCTCCTATGTACAAGAATATAACAACTATAATACTGCTCCTATGTATAAGAATATAAATACTACAATACTGCCTCCTATGTACAAGAATATAACTACTATAATACTGCCTCCTATGTACAAGAATATAACTACTATAATACTGCTCCTATGTACAAGAATATAAGTACTATAATACTGCTCCTATGTACTAGAATATAACTACTATAATACTGCTCCTATGTACAAGAATATAACTACTATAATACTGCTCCTATGTACAAGAATATAACTACTATAATACTGCTGCTATGTACAAGAATATAACTACTATAATACCGCTCCTATGTACAAGAATATAAGTACTATAATACTGCTCCTATGTACTAGAATATAACTACTATAATACTGCTCCTATGTACAAGAATATAACTACTATAATACTGCTCCTATGTACAAGAATATAACTACTATAATACTGCTGCTATGTACAAGAATATAACTACTATAATACCGCTCCTATGTACAAGAATATAACTACTATAATACCGCTCCTATGTATAAAAATATAACTACTATAATACTGCTCCTATGCACAAGAATATAACTACTATAATACTGCTCCTATGTACAAGAATATAACTACTATAATACTGCTCCTATGTACAAGAATATAATTACTATAATACTGCCTCCTATGTACAAGAATATAACTACTATAATACTGCTCCTATGTACAAGAATATAATTACTATAATACTGCCTCCTATGTACAAGAATATAACTACTATAATACTGCTCCTATGTACAAGAAAATAACTACTATAATACTGCTCCTATGTACAAGAATATAACTACTATAATACTGCTCCTATGTACAAGAATATAACTACTATAATACTGCTCCTATGCACAAGAATATAACTACTATAATACTGCTCCTATGTACAAGAATATAACTACTATAATACTGCCTCCTATGTACAAGAATATAACTACTATAATACTGCTCCTATGTACAAGAATATAACTACTATAATACTGCTCCTATGTACAATAATATAACTACTATAATACTGCCTTCTATGTATAAGAATATAACTACAATAATACTGCCTCCTATGTACAGGAATATAACTACTATAATACTGCTCCTATGTACAAGAATATAACTACTATAATACTGCCTCCTATGTACAAGAATATAACTACTATAATACTGCCTCCTATGTACAAGAATATAACTACTATAATACTGCCTTCTATGTACAAGACTATAACTACTATAATACTGCTCCTATGTACAAGAATATAACTACTATAATACTGCTCCTATGTACAAGAATATAACTACTATAATACTGCTCCTATGTACAAGAATATAACTACTATAATACCGCTCCTATGTACAAGAATATAACTACTATAATACTGCTCCTATGTAAGAATATAACTACTATAATACTGCTCCTATGTACAAGAATATAACTACTATAATACTGCCTCCTATGTACAAGAATATAACTACTATAATACTGCCTCCTATGTACAGAATATAACTACTATAATACTGCTCCTATGTACAAGAATATAACTACTATAATACTGCTCCTATGTACAAGAATATAACTACTATAATACTGCTCCTATGTACAAGAATATAACTACTATAATACTGCTCCTATGTGCAAGAATATAACTACTATAATACTGCTCCTATGTACAAGAATAAACTACTATAATACTGCTCCTATGTAAGAATATAACTACTATAATACTGCTCCTATGTACAAGAATATAACTACTATAATACTGCTCCTATGTACAAGAATAAACTACTATAATACTGCCTCCGATCTAAGAATATAACTACTATAATACTGCTCCTATGTACAAGAATATAACTACTATAATACTGCTCCTATGTACAAGAATATAACTACTATAATACTGCTCCTATGTACAAGAATATAACTACTAATACTGCCTCCTATGTACAAGAATATAACTACTATAATACTGCTCCTATGTACAAGAATATAACTACTATAATACTGCTCCTATGTACAAGAATATAACTACTATAATACTGCTCCTATGTACAAGAATATAACTACTATAATACTGCTCCTATGTACAAGAATATAACTACTATAATACTGCTCTATGTACAAGAATATAACTACTATAATACTGCTCCAATGTACAAGAATATAACTACTATAATACTGCTCTTATGTACAAGAATATAACTGCTATAATACTGCTCCTATGTACAAGAATATAACTGCTATAATACTGCTCCTATGTACAAGAATATAACTACTATAATACTGCTCCTATGTACAAGAATATAACTACTATAATACTGCTCCTATGTACAAGAATATAACTACTATAATACTGCTCCTATGTACAAGAATATAACTACTATAATACTGCTCCTATGTACAAGAATACAACTACTATAATACTGCCTCCTATGTACAGAATATAACTACTATAATACTGCTCCTATGTACAAGAATATAACTACTATAATACTGCTCCTATGTACAAGAATATAACTACTATAATACTGCTCCTATGTGCAAGAATATAACTACTATAATACTGCTCCTATGCAAGAATATAACTACTATAATACTGCTCCTATGTACAAGAATACAACTACTATAATACTGCCTCCTATGTACAGGAATATAACTACTATAATACTGCTCCTATGTACAAGAATATAACTACTATAATACTGCTCCTATGTACAAGAATATAACTACTATAATACTGCTCCTATGTGCAAGAATATAACTACTATAATACTGCTCCTATGTGCAAGAATATAACTACTATAATACTGCCTCCTATGTACAAGAATATAACTACTATAATACTGCCTCCTATGTACAGGAATATACTATAATACTGCTCCTATGTACAAGAATATAACTACTATAATACTGCTCCTATGTACAAGAATACAACTACTATAATACTGCCTCCTATGTACAGAATATAACTACTATAATACTGCTCCTATGTACAAGAATATAACTACTATAATACTGCTCCTATGTACAAGAATATA